>NW_006263308.1:781311-787490 GCF_000469605.1 Apis dorsata | reverse complement strand
AAAAAAAAAAAAAAAAAAAAAAAGAAAGAAAAGCGTTTCCATTTATAGAATAACATGACGCATGATCGATGAAACTGTGAAATAAAAATCTGTGGAAAAAAAGAACTGGAAAAAATAATAACAAATAAAAAAATACGAAAAGCATTAATGACGAAAGAAGAAACAAATAAATAATGTATTCGTCGTATAATTGTAGTGAAGTTCTTGTTACCTGGAAAGGAGCAATGGGTCAGTAATAAATCGAGAACGTGCCTATTAAATATTTTATACACGATAGGTAAGAAAAATGATCTTGATCTCTTACAATATTAAATGACAATGTATTCATTTTATTATTGAAATTTGAATCAAATTAGCCAATATGACAAATATGATGACATAAACTTTGGTTATTTCTGAAGTTTCTCAGAGCCTCAGAGCCCTCAGAACCCTCTTGCATAATTTAATAACTACAAATCAAATAGGATAAGTAAATATTTCAGAATTTATAAAACTTATTACGTAAATCTCTCTCTTTCTTTATTATCAAATTTATTACTATTATAAAAGAGAATATTTTAATACTTGTATTTTATATAAATTGTATAAATTTTACAATATTTCATTATTTTAATTGTGCAAGAGTTTGTTTGAGAATATCTTTGAGATATTAAAGTTAAAGTTATGATATATATGAATGAAGGATTATGAAAATAAAATAAATAAGAATCACAATCATTTCGATTTTTATTTTTTTCTCTATCGAACGATTCACATCGACATGAATACACTTAGCTTCACATTCGAAATCCTAACCACAGTTAAGATAAAATCGATTAATATGAGAAAATTGAGACAGATGGAAAATGATCCTCTAAAATCCGCGCAATTTGCTCGAATTTACCTACTTTTTCTCAATCGGTAAATCCCACGTTTATATATTTATTGTCGCGATTAATTTAATCATCGGTTCGCCAAAGGAATTTATCAAAGCTAATGTCAACGTAGATGTCATATTGCTGTTTACAGCCATTTACAATCTATTCTCGACAGGTTAAATACCAGGAGTAATTTATACAGCTTGATTTTTCATTTTGATTATCACATGAGAATTAAGATGATATAAATAGCTGATTCGTATTGAAATAAATACGATTGCACGAAATTTTATTTCAGAAAAGAGATAATACTGTGAATAATGATTTATTCACAAGTAAAGACATGTAAGATTTAAAAATCGATTTTATTGTTTTAATATTCAATTATTTATATAAATGAACTTATTATAAAAAATTAATGTTTCATTTGAAAAGAATAAAATTAACCTTCGAATCTGTCATATACTTCCACTTGTAAAATCATTGAATCATATTACGTCTTTTTTTCAATCTTAAATCTTATAAATAGATATTTTTTCAAGTGACAATGGTATCAGATGGATATCAGTTGATGGAATATATTCTATATAATTTTGTTAAAAAAAATTAATTGATTAAATTCATATTTTTTATTATATATTATTATTATAATATTAAAAATGTTTAAAATTATATAAAAAAAACCTATTTATCTAATTTACATATCTCATTTAATTCCAGTCATCCGTGACCCCCTTACGTCACTAGTAAGTACTCATCAAGGTAACAACCACTTGACAATTAACATACTTATTTCTCTATCTCTTATCAATATTATAACGTTAATGCAAAAGATATGTTATTTTCTTAAGAAAAATAATATTTCACCTAAAAAAAACGATAAAACGTTAGTATATACATTTTCTTTACGAAACTTTCCTCAAAAAACGATTCGTTCGATTAATTGCGAACGAAATTGAAAAATTTTGAAACAATAGTAATTCAACACTGTTTTTATCAAGAAACGAATCTTTTCGATTGCTATCTCACTCGTTCATTATCGTGCAATTCGATGATGGAAATTATGGATCGATAAGGTATCGAAGATTCCTATTTAGAAAATGATCGATCGATAGATCGAAATTCTTTTCGATTCGTGAAATTTTTCCTCTCGATTGAATGATTGTTAGTGTATTCGTAATTATGCAACATTGCAACAGTGCAAGAATACGCGTGGCTAGAAATAACGCGGGAATATTTGGCAACGCAAATAATTCCTTCTCTATTTCTGACCGGTTCATAAACGATAAATCGAGCTATATGAGAACGAAATTTTTTACATTACATTATGTACGAGAGAAAAATTGAAAATTGAATTAATTTATTATTTTTTTATGTCCATCAAATTGGAAAATCATATTACGTTTTATATATATAATACGTGTTTATAAAAATCAATAAATCGCATTATGATTTGTAATAGAAAGTTTTTCAATTTTAATCTTTTTTTTTAAATGAAACAAATGATAGTCATAGCGAATGAACAATTTTTGGATTAATTCTTTCAGTATCTTTTAAATTGGATATTATATATAGATCCGGATACTATGATATATTTTGAAAATATATTTGAAAATATAAAAAATATATAAATATAGAAAATGTGTTTCTCCATTTATATTACTAAAAATCAATGGATCGATGTAATTTCCTGTATAATAATATAAAGTTTTTGAATTTTATATTATTGAAAACACATTTGATACAAATTAAAGAGAAATAATTCTACGTTTTTTTAAAAAATAAAAAGCCAATTCGGATCAATTCGTCATTCAATCAATTTACAAATTGTTCAATCTTTCATTCTATTCGTTCTCTTTCAATTTGCAATTAAAAAGATTCTTAGATTCTTACCTTAATTTGTTGTAATATTTCTTAAATTGAACATTTTACATAAGGAAATTAAAGTTTCACAGAAATTGAAGCGAAAATTTAAATTCTGCTCACGTGCTGGTGTACGTGCACCACGATTTATGGGAACTGAGAAACATCCGTGATCTCGTATCATCATATCGCGATTATTATTCTACGATCGATCATCGGTGATCTCTTATCTCTTACGAGCGTAAAAAAAAAAAAAAAAAAAAAAAAAAAAAAAGAAAGGATAAGAGTTCAGGCGTATGCGCATACACAGAGACGTAAGCCCTACGTGTTTAGAAAAAGATAGCTTTTAATAAACCGACGTTAAAGATCTTTGAACTATTGCCATGGTTTTTTTACCTCGTAAAAGACGAGGCTCGTTCACGTACTACTACGTGACATAACAATCCATTCTCTTTGAAAGTATTCCGCAATAAAACTTGCGCTTTTACCGATCCCTGTCACCGTGAAGTTTCCAATTCTGACTGTTCCCACCATAGATTTACGATCACCGAATCGAAATTCCCGTATTTCCGTAATTTTGCAACGTTTTCTTAAAGAATATATCACAACATTCCAGAAGAATATCCTTCAAATGGATGATAATGACTGAGAATATTATTTCGGGTCAAGGGATGAAATTGAATCGAGAAAGATGAAATAAATTTTATATATTCATATAACGACGAATCGTTATACCTTGTTTGTTTTTCTTGAATAGTTCGAGACAGGAAAATTTTTTTTTTCGAGATAAAGAGCGAAACTTTCTTATCTCAATATTTTTGTATGTACTCGCAGAAAAGTTATGTTATTGTTTCTTTAACAAAATTTTAACAAGACAGAAAAATATATATATATATATATATATATATTATATTTCGCAATAAATTTTCACGTGGAATTTCACGTAATCAATCGAATATCTCAATAACAACTATCCGACCTAAATAAACTAATCCCTTCCACTTCATGTAAAAATTTTACCCGATAAAAATGTATGATAAAAATAATTTCTCAATCAAAATAAAAAGAAAAAGAACCATTTGACATAATACAATTCTGTCTCATTTCATGACGCAATTAAAAATAATGAGAATAATTTACGCGAAACACCAACGTAAGTAAGTTCAAATTTTATTACGTTTGAATTTTAAATTAATTTCATTTCAAAAAAAAAAAAAAAGAAAAAAAAAACGAAGCGTTCCAAGAGTATCGTCCTCACCTCGGCTGTAATCGAAAAGGATGGGAAACTGTGTCGGCAGATCGATTTGGCAGTAAGTAACGGGAGACTCGGTGTCTGGCAGAGGAGGAGTTTCTACATATAGAGGTAGAAACGAGTCGCGAAACGATTCAGTCTCGTCGAAGCCACGCGACATTCGGTGCCGAATCGCGGAAGTAAAACCGTCTCTGTTCTCGTCCAGGTGTGACGGTAGCCGTTTCCAACGTGGTGGCCGCATCAAGGGAAGGTGGTGCACCACGTGTTTCCAATCTGCGGCGCCCCATGCGAGGGAGGAGGCTGCGAGATAAATTAACCCCTTTGGCCGATCTCCAGATCGCTTAAGGTGTGTCGTAATTTTTTTTTCTTTTTTTTTTTTTTTTTTGGAATTAATAATCGAATATTTTGAATTTTTTTTATTTTTCTCGAAATCTAGTAATAATAAGAACGGATATTTAGATCGGAATCGGATAATTTTCGAATTTGAATCGAAGTTTAAACTTGGATTAATTTTGAATTTAAAAAAAGGGAGAAGAAATTTGAATTTGAAGAAATTTTTGAATTTCGGGATATTTTTGTATTCCGAATTTAAAATTGAAAATAGGAAAAATTTCGAATCATTCGAATCGATGAGATTTCAAAGTTATTAAATTTACGAAAGATTAAAAAATGAATGAATAAATCCGATAAAGGTTTGAACGATGAAATTGTAAGTATATATAAGCAAAGGTGTAATTGATTTGATAAAAAAATTAAATTCAGATAACGCGTATGGAGATTAAAAGAGTTATTAAGATTAAGAAATTATTTGAATTCTTTCTAACACGAATTCTAATCGCAAGGGCAATTCACATTGGAAACTGCTAATTTACAGTTTGGTCACGGTACGTTAAATTTCATGTATATACATACATGATTTTTGATTACCAACAATACTTATGTTTACGCGCACATGAAAGATTACATCGTTATCGTGAAATCCTTGGTCAGGGATTAAAATATGATTATCCATGACTTTACAGGGCCCAGAATATGCAGTAAAGTTCTTTTGTCTATGATAATCAACCGAATAATTATTACTTTATTTATAAATACAAAATACAAATACATTTACAAAATATTAAATAAACGTGAATCGTTGCAGTAATAAGTTAATTACTATGGTGAAATATTTTGTATTTCTAAGATATATTCAAATAAAAGGATAAGAATTTTAAAGGTGTAAATATCAAACTTAAAGGTTAGCTTGAGCCAGTTAGAAGCCATAACTTGACAAGTCGCAAAATAGAGAAACAATGTTACGAGTATTTTTTTGAACGATCATTTATTCCATTTCTTTATTACGAATCAAATTATCAATGTAAATAACTTGTCTTTTCCAGAAATTAAACACATATAATAAATCGATAGATTTTACAAATTCAAAGATGAAATCATTAATTAATAAAAATAAGTTTCAATTCGTTGTTCGATTTGACAAAATTTGTTAATATTGCAATTAAGAAAGAATTAAACCGCAATTAATTTAAATTTAATTTCCATATTTTAATCATGTTTCATCCAGAATTTTCAACATTATTAAACCTTTGTTATCAATAATGCCTTCTGATAATAAATTTACAAACGTGTCATGTGAATTAACAAGTATGCAATTTCATTCAGAATTTTCAACATTATTAAATCTTTGTTATCAATAATATCTTCTGATAATAAATTTACAAACGTGTGTTAGCAAGTGTGACAATTGTCGAATTAAATTTAAAAATCTTTCATTGCCAAAATAAAGGGTTTAAAATTTTATTTCAAATAAGAAATATCTGGATATCCTCTTTATCCCATAAGGAGTTTATCCCATTAATCTAATCTCGATCGATAATTCGAAATTGTTTTTCCATAAGTAATTATCTAGGTGTAATGGGAACACAATGATAACGTGGCTCGTTAACGCCGGTCATTAAGTCTTGGCACGGTATAGCAGAACTCGGTATCAATTAGACGAATTCAATTTCAATCGGCAGAATTTAATTATCCGCGGCGTCAAAGTGTGACTGCGGTTGGCTAATTAACTGGCTTCTGTTTCGATTATACACCCTCGATTTCCTGTCATCTCGCGAATATTACCGACGCACAGGATCGTGGTAAGTATTTGATCGAGTTGTATCGCGATATTTTTAGTTTTTGCGAAATTTTTGAAAATTAAATTTGGC
>NW_006263308.1:759398-781129 GCF_000469605.1 Apis dorsata | reverse complement strand
GTAAAAAAAAAAAAAAAAAGAAAAGGAAAATTAATTAATTAATCCTGGAACTTGTGTGTATTTTTGTGAAGAATAATTAACGAAACCGTTTTAATCCATGTTGAAACATTTATAATGATATTTATAGGATTTTTAATCCTTTAAATAATAATTTGTTTTCTTCTAATTAAAATAAAAAAATAATATTGCAAAGGATAATAATCTTTGATTTTTCGATTTCGAATCTTTGAATATTCGATCCTCAAATTATCGAAGATGTAATATTGACAAATAAAATTAAATAAAAATTTGTTAATTACAAATAACCGATCTAATTTCGATTTTTTGAATATAGAGATGCTTCAATTCATTGGTTAAAAAGAAATTGAAAGTTAATTCAAGATTTATATAATGCGAAGAAAAATAGAATCTATATGTAATACTCTTGACATTGAGAATGCAGAAAACGTAATATTAGATTTGCAACGACCGACACACGTTCCTCCTTATCAATTTTCATTTTCGACGCAGATGAATATCGAAATGATTTACAATCGTATGATTTATTTTTTGCTTTTCTGTCACCGAGATTTACGATTTCTTTATAAAAAAAAAAAAAAAAAAACTTCGTTCTTCTGACAAAGAAAATCGAGAAACGATGTATGCTAATTTCACAATATTGATCAGAGAAATCTCGGATCAAAAATAGAAATTTTCGTTTATTCTCGTGAAAATTTTTCTCTATGTAAGAGTGCATTCAAAATTGTTATTTCGTTTTCCATTTTCCTCCAAGTATTTTATCTCGAAATATTCGATTTTCTCATCTATTAGTATGAAAAATATAATTCGGTTTTTTGAATTTCCGACAGATTCGACAAGCAAACTCGATCGACATGGAACCAGCTGGAATCTCGATAATACAGACGGGTGGAATCGCGGACAATGCGGGTGGAAAATCGAAAGACCTTGGCATTACGTTCAATCCGAGCTCGAGCATACAGGCTGCAAAGGAAAAGATCGTGACACCATGTAAGTGAACTTTTCAACTATTTATCTCAGCTTCCACGGATATTTTGAATTTTTAAAACTTTTTAATCTTTAATCTTAGAAGATATTTTTCGTAAAAAACTTTTTAATTTCGAAGATATTTCAAAAAATATAATAGCTATAAAGTTTGAGGGATGTTTTCAATTATTTCAAGTACAAAGATTAAAAATAAAAAAAAAATTTAAAAATTTATTTATTTTCTTTCTTGCTTTAATTCTGTAAAATTAAATTAAAGACGATTTACCCAATGAAAGAGCAATGAAAGTTTTCGTTCTTAATTTCGTGTGGAAAAAACACGATGATTAAAAAAACGAACGATGTAGAAAAAAAGAAAAGAAAATGAAAAGATGATTGGAGAAGGAGTTTCTTTAATCCCGATGAAATTCCACCAGATATAAAAATTCGAGCATACCGCTTAGAAAGGTGAATGTTGTACATTCGATCCTACTCGGTGAAAGAAAAGAAAGTACGGGCAACGCGGCATGCATTTCAAGAAAACAAGATGCCAGAGATCTCGCGATCAACCGGAAAGTACATCACGTGAAACGGAAGTCGTGAGCGGTGAATAATCGACCTTAATTATATTCCACGCTCCACATATTCATTTATCGTGAAAAACGACGAAAAAAACTTGCCTATGTTGCTAGAAAAATTCATATATTCAAATTCTCATGGAAAATATCTATCTATGATACATTTATTCGTTCAGTTCTTTTTTTGGAAAATGTAATTAGGGTATCACGTTAGATGAATGTCATTATGCGAGAAAGATTAAGTGGCTTCAATTTATTACTACAAATGTCACTAAATTATAAATGGAAACTATCAACAACTATCTAACAACTTTTAAACATTTTCGTTCTTGCGTGTCAAATTTCGGTTCAATTGACTTTTGAAAAATATTCGATGAATTGCATTTGCATATGTCAGAGATTTGAATGATTCTATGATGAATAATAACCCGGAAGATAGCTCATTCGTTACATAGTTGTGACATAGTGTGAAGTAATTATCACCGTGTTGAGGAATAATCGTTATTACCATTGTAGCGTGTAAATCAATAAGCTACAAATTGTCGGATAATAAAATCCGTATGTATTTGCTATAATTTTATTACGCCTCATTTAATTTTATATTTGGATTAACAGATCTGTTATTTGAGAATTGTTAAGGTTAGAAAAATGTTTCTAGGGATTGTTAACCTTAAAATCTTATATTTCTCTGAATATGATCATAAAAATAAATATTTTTCCCCTAGAAAATTGATTAATTGATAAATTGCGATATTGAAAATTTAATGCATCATTTTAAAAATGAAATGAGATTATACTACCATGAAAATGATTTTCAAGAAATATTAAGGGTACCTCATTTTTTACCACGACCATAAAACCATGTCGATACTCAGCAACAAGATTTAAACCCGGTTTCTAGAAGCACCGTTATGGAAACTGAGGGCTGTTGAAAGTATCGTGTTAATTTCCAACTTTTTGAGCTTTTTAACGTACCTTGAATTAACATAAGAAACAAATATTTATCAATCATTGATTAATAATCCTTGCATAAAGTATTGCAAAATTATTGGCGATTCAAAAAAAGATATATTTTTTTTTAATATAATTATATTTCTCGATAAAAAAAATTATTTAAAAATATTTATATATATTTAAAAAAATGATTATCGTATCATTTCATTCGAATAATCCACTGTGAAACGGCTAATTAATAAAAAATTTTTACATTAATACGAATAAAAATTAAGTGATTTGTATAATGAGAAAACTTTAAAAGACATTTCAAATTGAAAGGAATAACAGACTCACAATAATAAAGTAATTTCAATTGATGATTGAATTTATATTCGAATAATTCGAATAATCTGAATAAAGTTTTAGAATAAAGAAAATAAAACTCCACTTCCTAAATATTTTATCGTCACACACATTGTTTATTCTGATTTATAGATCCATTAACAAAGTACGTTCTTATGATTGCCCCACTTGCGAAACACGAAATCACGTGAAACAACATCCTTTATGGTGGCGCCACAATATCGATATAATCGTAGTGATTTCCCTCATTTTCCTCGTTCCAGATACTTTCGAGTGATACTTTCTTTCCAGTCTGTAAAAGTCATTGATAAACCTGATTCTTCAAGAGGTTTCTATTTGAAACACATCCAACTCATAATCTGTCCATTATTTGGATTCGTAAATTCGAATGAATGATCCTTCAGGAGGATCTTCAAATTTCGTATTTTCGTCTCATGAAAATCGATCCATAAATTCTGTTTATGATATTTTATTTTGACTTAGAAAGTTAATGAGATGCACTTTTATGAACATGTGTAAGTGAAAGGAATTTAATTCTGATTCTATATAAGATGATATGATATGATGATATTAGCTAATATGAGAATCCTTATGGTTTCTCCTTATGAAATATGTAAATTTAAAAAGTATACAAAATAATAAAATAAATAAATAAATGAAATAAATATTATGTTTCAATGAAGAAACTTTAAATGAAAATTTTATTATTATTAAACATAATGCTGATTATTTGGAGTTTTATATATAATTGATATACGATATGATATGAAAAGAATATAAATAGTGTTGTTTTGGAAACCGGTTTATAGACATTCACTGCGAACTTGACCTATTGTCATACTTGTATGATGACTCATTTGTGTAACATATATGAAAAGATGCAGTTAATTTATGAGCAATTGATAAGATAAAATTTGATTTCGATGAAATAATCAAATCATAACTAATCTTAGCCTGATATTTTAAATGTTTTTTTCAAAATTATGAAAATTAATATAATAACGATAAAGATTTCTTAGAAAATTTCTAACTATTCAATGTTCTTTAAATATTTTTTTAAATCAATATCTACTTAATCTTAATTAGGTATTATTATCTCAGCAAACTAACCTGAATTCAATTAGAAGAAGAAAAATTTTTTCTTATTTAGATTATAGAGAATTTGTCAAGCGAAGAGATGCTGAGGTGAACATGTTGCGGAAAGCACGGAAGCGACGTTAATTGGAGCGTGGAACGCTCGAGCAAGAAGTAGTCCTCGATCTTAGGGAGCTTTTGCGCGTGCTCTCATCGAATCGTGTGCTATATGAACCAGGCAGCGACTAAACTGCGGCGAGACAGAAATTAATTCCATGCGCGCTTTCTACTCTAGTCTCTCGACACGCTATTAATTCGAGAGGGACTCTATTGTTTCAGTTTTAGTTATATCGAGAAATCGTGATGTACTTTCTTCGAGTTTATGACGCTGCATTACAAGCGTATATTAAAAAAAATTGGAAAAAATTTCTGACTTACGAAAGAACGAAAGAAAAAATTTCATTCTATTTCAGATAAATTAAGTACATTTTTTATATGGTGAAATATCGATTTATCAGACTTTTTATCAAGATTTTTCATCGACATAATCATTTTCTTCTTTATCGAGCCAGGCGATTGAGTGATTGGTAATTCTTTTCATTATAAATAGATGGCGTGTAGAGTAGCATTATAAATTGTAATTGATATAGGAAATAAGGAGAACGTGGATTTTTTATCGAGTTCGAAAGGTAAATGATGATCCTTTCACTTTTCTAAGTCATGTTTTCTAATTATGAGCAAGTAACTTTCATCATAATTACAGGTACCACCTAAACTTCTTATAATTCTACTCGCAATTATGAAACTCAGATATCATCAACGAACTTCTATATAAATAGTCTTATGAAACAAAAATTTCAATTTACTATTAGCTATATATAATTTTCTGAAACTTCCTCATTCTTAAATAAATTATAATAAAATTTGTATCATGTTATGAAAAAAGTTTCCTAATTGCTATTTCAAGCAATTCACATTACTTTATATTTTTATGTAACAAGAAAATTCTTGTTATATAAAAAAGTAATAGCTTAAACATACATTAAAGATATTTTACAACATTAATAAACTATTACATTCAGTTTAAATGTTACATCAGAACATTTTGATTGATCTTCGTTCCTACGTATTCTGATTTTCATATTATTAAATGTTTTTCTTTTTTAATATAAAAAATTTTTTTACATATAAAAAATTCATATACATATACCATAAATCTAAAAACTAGTTTTTTCTCACTTTATATATTATCAATTTAAACTTATTTTTCATTAAATTATTCTTTTTTACAATTTGAATAAAGTATACATATATACATAACCTAATATACAAATATACATAATATAACCTATTTTTATATAAAGAATGTATACTCTGTAAAAGTTAGTGAATTTCTATATATATATATATCTTGAATAATATTAGGGTCTTCCAATAATTAGGCTTTTGTCAATATGGAATCAAACCTGAAAGCCGAGGTAAACGCCAATGAGTGATCGCTGTCACTCTCGATGGGACGTTAATGGAAATTGTGCGTGACACATGTTGCCTTCTAATTATATCCGGTCGGTATACGGTTAATCACGAGAACTCTACGTAATTCTGGGCCAAACGTGTTTCCGCATATCCTATGTCTAACTATGCACGCGAGAGAATCTGCGGATAAAATTGGGTTATCTGAAAATTGTCAACGAGTTTCGAAATTTCTAACCAAAATTGTGATTTTTTTTATTACAGCTTTATAAAATATAAATTTTTATCTTAACGATGATAGATTTTTTTTTAGTGATTTTTTTTTCATATATCTTAAAAGATAAACTCAAAGTTGATTTATTAAAATATATAATAGAATGATTCATTAAATATATTTTCAGAAATTATGTGGATGATTTGGCTGAATACATAGAATAATTCATTTATCGTAATATTGTTGAAGATTCTGAAAATTACTTAAGAAGATATTTAAGAAATATATTTAACAATGATTCATGTTTAATGTTCCAGGAAAATTTGTTAAAATCTATTTTTCTCATAAATTATAGAACTAAAAAATTTAGAAGTTTATATATGCATTTTACATGATACTTGAAAAATATAAATAACTTTTTTTATCATTAATTATATCAACTTGTTTTATTCAATATATCAGAAACGAAATTGAATGAAGAAAAGAATTTAGTAAAATATATTCAATGTTAATATAATTTTTATAATAATTATGTTATAAATATTGTGAATGAAAAATCTTAGATTCTACATTTCACATTTATCCATTCAAAAATATGACCTATGCTATTGATTTCTTCATCATTGATAACATTATTTTATCATTTTTAATATATGTATACGTAATAGTGACCCGAGATTAGTAGCTCGCTGCGATAAATGGAACAGAAATACTTACAATCAGGCTTGGATATTGTTAAATAAAAATATACAATTCTTGCTACATCGCTTATTGAAAAAATATATATTGATTATAAAAATATAATTTTTTAATTATTCATTTATTTTGGAAAATTTTTTAAGTTTCTTTTAAAACTATTTATTTTTCCAATCGTAAGAGATTTTAAGAAATGATAAATTTCTACAATACTGACTATCATTCTGCAAATTTATACATCTATATATAATCATATTGGATCCATGATTTTTCTCGATAAAAAATCTAATTCATTTTCCACTTTCAGATATATTTGATTTTGAATAATTTGTTCTGATCAGAGTTAAAATTTCTGCAAAATTTTTAATCATTTTTATAGGTGTAATTTCATATACAGGATGATACAAAAGTGATTCAAGATTGTATATTATTGAAAGGTAAGTTAGATTCTCTTATAAGCACATAGTTTCATGTACACATAGTATCATATACACATATTCTCAATATCTTTTTACAAATCTAGGATTTCACATACAGAATTCTTCAAAATAAATTAATTCAAGATACAAATACAGATTTAGAACATCTATGTCAAACCAAAGATCTTCAACACTCTTACATAAATATAAGATTTACAAAATATCCTAAAAATAACATAACTCAAGATGTTCAAATAAATTTAAAATATAATTTTTTAGNTATATATATATATAAGATTTCATATATAGGATGATTTTAAATTTAACATATAAACAACAATTCTAATAGCAGAATAGCGAATAAATTGCTAGAGACCTCATTTCCACCTTCGTCTAATGCCCTACCCTACAGGATTCTAGATAGTAGAGCAAGTGGTGCAAAGAGGAAATTTCGCATGATCCAGGGGCAATTCCATCTGGAAACGGCATCGATCGTGCACGTCCACGGTTACCTTAATGAGTCGGGGAGGGGCTGCCGACGTAATTAAGAAAATTGCAGCCGATCGAGCGTGGATCTGCCGTGCGCCACGAAAATCTCGCACGTGCTTGCGAGCA
This sequence comes from Apis dorsata, assembly GCF_000469605.1. Classification (NCBI taxonomy): domain Eukaryota; kingdom Metazoa; phylum Arthropoda; class Insecta; order Hymenoptera; family Apidae; genus Apis; species Apis dorsata. The sequence continues at coordinate 773,780 of NW_006263308.1, read as the reverse complement.
TTATTCCACCTCGGCTCGAATATCAAGCCACGGCGGCTCCTCTAATGTTCCACCTTTCTCCTGCCGCGGTTTCTTCATTATGCATTCACCGCGTGTCCCTTCGTTAAACCTCTTTCTTCGACCAATAGCCATCTCCTTGACATCTGTATTCCACCGAAGCCTCTGTTTACTTTGGCGCCAACGATATCGGCCACCACTCCTATTACCATGTTCCTAAGCCGTTTCGTCCAATCTCCCTAACTGGGAGATCTAGACTAGTGTGTTATATCGCGCGGTGAAAATTTAAATGGAAATTCATCCTTTCGCGCAGATATGGCTGCAATTGGTTTTATAATTTTTCATAGTTATTCGAACTGTTCAATTTCACGTCCGTTAAGGAAAATTCATTCTCTTTGACGCACGAACTCTTAGCGAAGTGATGTATTATGTAACTCGTGTTCTCATATGCAATCGCGAAAAAGTTCTTTAGAATTCTAAATTGAAAATGAAGAAAATGATTTTACGAATTTATTATTCTTTTGCCGATAAATTTGATTAACAAATTACAATTTGATAAACAAAATAACGTGTTATTGTATTCAAATACGCTTCTTTGTATTTTTTATGCAAAACTATATTCTTGAATTTTAAGAAAACATATGATTATTATATAATTTATGAAATTTTTGTACATATTTTGAAAGAAATCTATCTTTTTTAAAAATGATGAAATGATGATTTGTTCGAAAATGTAATATTTTTTCTACAATTAAAATATTTCATTTGCAATATTTTAGGCAATAACGATGCATCAAATTTTCTTCACAAGAATTTTTTTATAGCAAGATCGAATTCAACTTTTGAGCTTAGAAAATCATAGATTTGTTTTTTTTTTTTTTTTATTCGTTCCAGGCTTGAACAGTTTGACAGATGAAACTGTCAGCGGTTGGGAAATATTTACCATTGCCCTTAGTGAGACAATTGGCACCGCCATTTTGGTATTTATAGGATGTGCAGGCTGCATTGGGAGTTTGGGGATTAATCCTTCAGTATTACAAATCTCTTTAACATTTGGACTAGCTGTCTTGATAGCTATACAGGTGAGAAGTCTTGAAAAATGATCCTATATTATTTTAGATTGTTGTTTTTTTGGATAAGAAAAGATGAATTTTGTTTTTAACTTTCTAATTGTATTTTGGAGTTTATGATTCAAAATTTCATTGAATTTTCTTTATATTCTGGAAGATATAAATGAATTTTAATAAGAGAAATATTTAAGAAAATATTTAATAAATTTAAATGAAAAGAATCTAATTTAAAAAAGAACTAGAACAGAAAAATATTAATAATTTTAATCTTTTATAATGTTTTAATTAACAGTTTTTGATATCTGTTCAGAATTTGCATGGTGCATAAAATTTGATTATAATTAATTCAATGTTAGTTTAAATTTTCGTTTTGTTGAACGAGAAATAATGTTAATGAAGTTCAGATAAGTTGATTCAATTCGACTTTCCTGTTTGATACTTCTAAAACTCATCGTCTATTTACAATTGCTAATCAAACCTATCTAAAGAGACAGAAAATCAAAAGGTCAATGATTAAATTGAAATTCTATTTTTAAATTTCCGGCAGCCTAATTCCATTTCAATCATGTACAATCTCTTTTTTTTCTCAAAACTCTATTTTATTCTATTTTTAAATTTTAGAGATCTTTTCGATTATAAAATTCCTTCATAAATGCTTTTTTATTTTAAATATATTTTATATTCCTTCCACTTTTGTATTTTATTTTTCACAGAGCATTGGACATATCAGTGGTGCACACATAAATCCCTCTATAACAATAGCAGCACTGATCTTAGGGAAAAAATCTTTATATATGTCAATCTTGTATATTATTGCCCAATGTATTGGTGGAGTGTTAGGCTATGGTCTTCTTAAGGTAAAACGCTATATTAAAGATCAATACTTTAATATTTTATTTTTTAAATTTATTATTTTTCTCCTATTTATATATTTTTGTATAATATTCATGATATATTTTAATTTATTTTATTTCAAAATTTTACATGCTTTATTTTCTATTCTTTTTTCTTTTTTTTCATATTTTACATCGTTTGTATCATTATAGTAAAGATAATTATTATTTCACATTAAAAATTTATTTCATTGTTTGATTCTTAATGATGCAATCTAGACATTTGCACATTATTTCACACTTTTTTCTTCTCACCAGGTGATAACTCCAGTGAATCTAATGTACACCACTTCTCCAGACACAGCATCGTCCTTCTGCATGACTGACATCCACAAAAATCTGAACATATTTCAGGGTATAATGGCAGAATTCGTAGCAACCTTGATTTTGGTTTTATTCGCGTGTGGTTTATGGGACGATAGGAACTCGAAGAACACAGATTCGGTGCCCATAAGATTTGGTTTCTGTATCACGGTACTTTGCTTAATTTTTATCCCCTATACCGGATGCAGCTTGAATCCAGCAAGGACATTGGGCCCAGCCATATGGAATGGCTATTGGAGAAATCATTGGGTCTATTGGTTAGGTCCAATCTGTGGCGCAACTGCAGCGTCGCTGATATATCGATATATATTTCTACACAAGAGAACTGAGACTGATTTTGAACAAAGAGAATAGGAACAAAAAGTAATAATGGTAGGTAAAGATGAAAATAGGTAAATATCGTGCAATCCTATTTTCTTTTTGTAAATTAGAATTATTTTTAACTTAAAGATGACGCAGATTTTCATTTCTTTGGTTAAAATATCTTATTTAATATTTTTTTATTATTTCTATTTTCATTTTTTAATTTTCAATATTAAAAAATCACATGTTATTTTTACTAAAATCAAGTCTATTAATAATTTTAGAATTCTAATATGATCTTGAAAACATTGATTCACATAAGTTTTATACAATTTCTTCTATTCTATTTTCTTCTTTATACAAGAAATTTCTTTCATTCTTTTTATTTATAACTTTATTCAATTTATTTCACCGAAACCAAGGAAGAGAAATGTGAAAATAGCTACATTAATCGACTATCATTTTACTTTTAGCGAGCAAAATCGCATTTCGATAGTCCATGTTCGCAATTCGAGCGAGAAATCTTAATCGTATTGCACAAAGCGGAAGTGAAGGATTGAAATAGTCTCGAGGAGGAGTTCTCGGTTGCGTAGACTGATTTTTTTCTCTTTCCATCGCTGTTTTTTCTTATATTTTCTTTTCTCACGAAAACTTGTTACACGTAAAATTAATCGTGGAATTTAGATTATGTGCGAATCAACAAATAATACGATTTCGACGAAAGAATACCAAAAAGTAGTATGAGTGGCAGAGCGATTAAAAATTGTAAAATATTTTTTGAAAGAAAATATTATGTATATAATATTTAAGATAAATCATCGATAAATGGAACTATGATTTGTACAATATATTTCATTATAATATTCTCTTAGTGATGAATTTTTTCAGAATTCTTCGATATATTTTCTTTTTTATTAAAATCGCGATCTCGTGTTTTTGGATATGAAGATAGAGGTAAATAAATTTAATACATTTTAAAAAATCGATTGTATGTTTTTATCCTATTTTCTCATTGTTTCGATATTTTATAATCATCTATTTTATTTTCGTTTCACAAAAATAGAAAAAATTTTAGAGGTTAGAACTTTTAACTAGGATTATAAGCTTTTCAAATTTCAAGTTTTTATTATATACATTTCTATGTATTTACTACACTCTAATATTTATATTTAAGCGTCTAATATTATCAATTCCAAGTCTAACCTATTCTATCTATATTAAATTTTTAATAAAATTTTTTTTCTCCAAAAATTGAAATTAAAAATCACCTACTACATTCCCGCGAATTTCTTTTCCACGGTTCACCGATCCTCCTGCAGATGGTGCATCTAAATTGTTTACAGTTTCGGGTTTGTTGTACGCGGCAAAAATAACCTCGCTTTATTTGGCATTCAAAAATAAACGACGCGATAATGCGCGCGCGCTGACGCTACCGCGCACGCGAGTAAACGAAATGATGGTGGGGTGGTTACATGGAGTGAGAGGTTAGCCACTGAATCAACTCATCGAAGCGACCACGTGCCGTGACGATAAAAGTGCGTACGATCGTACCCGTTCACAAACAATCGGGACGAGTGACGGTGCAGTGCACTGTGCTTCTCCATCGTGCCTTTCAATCGATTCTCGATCGTTACCTCTCGATCGTCATCTCTCGATCTCTGGCCGCGCGTCAGTGTGTACAGTGACTGTGTGAATACAGCTCTGGTGATCATGTCCTCTAACGATCTGCGTTCAGGTAAGTCATGGATAAAATCAATCAAATTGTATCTATATAATCAATGTTTTTCAATCTTTCTTTGTTGTTGGTATGGTATTATATATTTATTTATAATGATAATTCAAATTTTATGATAATTCAAATTTTTGTAGGTAATATAGAATTTTTTAATATCTGATAGATTGAATACACGATGAATTTTTAGATGTGTAATATTGTAAATTGTACATTATATGAAAGTAATATTGATTTTGAGCGTGATGAAATAAATTTTAATTTATAATGTATACTTAAATTCCATTTTTTATTATTTGAATTTAACTATAGAATTGAATTTGAAATTATAAAAATTAGTAAAAAAGTTTAAATTATTTTTGAAATATTTTTAAATAAATTAAATTATATTTAATTGCTTTGTTTATTGTTGCGATTCATTCAAAATTTTATCTAATATGATAATAATATGATAATATGAAATATTATCTAATATGATTCATATGTGACTCATAGATTGACAATATAGATATAAATATTCATAGTAAAAAATAAAAGTTTAAAACGATCATTTTCTTAAAATTTTTAATTTTTGGTTTATATATAAGGAGAAAGTGTATGCAATTTGCATAGCGAAATATTTAAAAATATTAGAAAGTAGGTTATTTATAAAATATTGAGTTTTATTTTCATACAAATATTAATTTATTTCATGTGTACCATCATTGATGTACTCCATATATAATTTGATAGAGACATCTATGATTTAAATGGAAAGTTCAATATGGGCTATATATGTAACTTATGTAATCTATATATGTAGTACTCTATGTATTAAATATATATAATATTGTGCGATAAATCTATTAAGTGGATAAATATTTTAAAATTTTGTTTAATACTCTATATGCATATATATATATACTTCACTTTATTTCCGTTTGTTTCGATTATTCTTTTGGTTTGAATAGAGCATAAGGTGCAAATTCATAGGACGATAAATATCAGTCATTATTCTGATTTCTTAAGTCACTGAGTTAATGGTATTCTTACGATTTGTGTGAAAAAGTTTCTTCTTATCAATTTATTCTTAAAAATATTTCAAATATTGATCGAAATATGAATAAAAGTAAAAAAATTAGAAATTTACGAGATAGACTAATAGATTCATGTTTTGTAGGTTAGATTTGGTTAAATTAGCCATCAGTTTAGTGATTCGCTTCTTTTGATCAAACATTTTGTTATTTGCATTGAAAATATCGTATATTAAATATAATAAATATAAATAATAAATATTTTGTGTGTTCTTATTGAAATTCTAAGCTTAAAAATGAGTAAACTAAAGAAAGAAGTCAATACAATATTGAATCATAATATATGATAAACTTTTATTTGATTAAAAAAAATAACTGAAAGTTGATTCAAAAAAAATTCGATGAATGTTGATGAAAAAAAAAGAAAGAAGAATATAAATTATTTAATTGAAACTGTGAAGTGAAATACCGAAGCATGGATACTGATCGTGGGTATAATAATGTTTTTATAATATGTTTGTTTTTCGATAGTATCTTATGATTCGGTTTGCGTATGTATTGAACTTTATTACGACAGAACGAAGATTTTATTTTGAAATGAAATTTGTTTTGCTTTTTAAAGTTCTATTTTTACACATTTTGTACTTTGAAGACAATTTATATATCTGTTTGTAGTAAAATCGCGAATGCAATAATATCCGAAATTCTTGCCACAGTTTGTTTCATAATTTCTGACTAATTAAAATACAGAAACTCTATCTATATAAATAACAGATATCTGAAAGATAATTAAAACAAAACAAATTTTTCTCAGTTTAGCGAAATATTTTATACATGTTTAAATTATACATAAAATATTAGAAGTTACTTCAATTTTACTTTAAAAAAAAACTGAAAATTAATTTTTTTACATTTCATGCCAAGAAAAATTTATCTATACATTGCTTTCTTTTTAATTTTCAATTTCTTTTTTACTGTACAATTTTTCACTTTTTTTTTATGTTTATTTAGTATTTATCAAGTAGTATTTATGTTTATATAGTATTTCTCAATTTCTCTGCTCTTTTCATATCATTATTTCATATTCCCCAAATAATATAACATATTTTTACATCAGTGTTTACATATAAGGTTCCATTTTTTGAAAAGAAAGAATAATTTTAAGACACATGTTAATTAATGTTTTCTTATATTTGTGTGAAAATTAATTATTATAATGAAAAAAAATGCCACGATTTTAAATTATTTGATATTGAATTCTGTTGATTAATCTTACTTTGTTATCACAATTAGTCATATACATTTGCACATTCGACGTTGAGACTTTAACACTTATGTTAACAAGTGATATATATTTGATTTAATAATTGGTGATCACACGAGAAAAGCATGATAATCACATTTCCTGACTACTTTGTGACTAACAATAGCATTCAGATATAAAATGTGAAAAAAATAATCAAAACAATATAATATAATATTACATATAAAAATATAATAAAAATAATTTTACGATTACCATTCCAAATCATGATAGACCATGCTCTTTTTTTTTTTTTTTTCAAAATTTTTAAATTTAAAATTGTATAATTTTTCCGTAATCAAAATTATATTATTCAAACTCGAATCGTTGAATGTTCATTTATGGTCGTAAATCTGATCAAGGTAACATAATCATCCGTGGTAATTATTGGCGTCTGTTTATTACATATGATACAGATGTCGAAGATCGATTAAACCAATCGTAAAAAAACAATAATATGATTACATAAAGTAATGAATCGAGTTCAATTTTTTCGATTTGCATTTTCTTATTAATCCATGACCTTGAAATATTTCATTAGCGAAACATCAGATCAAAATTGCACATTGATGAATAATTAAATTTTCATAAGAAATAAGTATCTTTGCGAGTACGTGTAATATATTTTTATTTCAAGAATGTTTTATATATTTCATTAGAAACATTTATCGAATTGAATTATACACGTTTCTTCTTATTGCTTGATTTTTCTTTAATCATTGAAGCTGAAAAACAAAAAGAAATTTTTATTTATAATGAAGTTAGAATTTATGCATATATCGATTAAAATTTCGAATTTTTAATAGAATAATATTCTATTAAAATAATAGCTATATTCACTTTATTTATAATAGAATTAATGTATGACTTTTAATTTTATTTATGTTTTTATTTCGATTATCGTTTAGTATTTTAGAATATCTCTTTTATAGAAAATAGAAAAAAATTATTATCATTGACTGAAAAGAAAAGTACATAATTTTTAACGATAATTTCAACATTTTTAAATTCTTTGTTACAGAGTTAATTTTAATAAAATGATTAAATTAAATTAAATTAAATTAAATTAAATTTATATATTTACATATCATAATTATACACCATATGAATTAAAAACTTTTTCTTTTTTCTTTTTACTTTAATAAATTTAACACCACAAAATTCTTTAAACTAACTTTTTTATAAGAATAAAACTAGATCATCTTTTTCCTTCTTTTTCCAAATAAACAATTTAAAAAAAGAAAAATTAAGAATTTAAAAGAATTTTAAGTTTTGTAAAAAAAAAAAAAAGAAAAGAAAAAATTCCACAATATATTTTAACAAATATTAGATCGCAAAATTCATAACTTCTTAACAAGAATAGTGTTAATTCATAAACACCTTGAAAAATAAAAAGAAAAAGAAAACGAACTATTCAAGAGAGAAAAAAAAAAAAAAGAAAAGTAGGAAAATAAAATATCGCTTGGTATACGGAATCGAGTATTTGCCAATTGCTCACGTGGCTGAATGTAAGCAGGCTCGATAGCATCGCGCGATCAAACTTTTGATTGCGTAACAATGTTGCTCCATGGTACACACAATTTTCTACCGACCGTTATACTTTCTTTTTACGATCGAGCAAGTGGTATCGTTCTGAAACCGGTTCCTCTCTGGTTATCGTGGAAGTTCAGAGGTCAGAGGTGCCTCTAAATTAACTTCGTTTTAAATTCGAAGTAACCGACTTTACTTTGATTTTCAGTTGAATCAAAACTCAAGTTTCAATTTTCTTTTTTATCGACAGAGCTATCACGAATAAAATGAATATGCATATATATTCATCTCTTTAAAGAAAATTTATCGAAAGTAATACGATTCGTGGAAGATTGGAATTCCTAAAGATTCGTAGAAAAATAAAAAATTGAATTTTTTAATTTTTGATATCTCTAATAATATTGATAATAATAACACGTGATTATTACATGATTTTAGATGGTATTAATTTTATTAGCTTTTCGATTTGATATAAGCTACGGATTTCCAATATGTGGTATCTTAAGTTGAATAGTTTTTAATATAATTGTTATACAATTGTTTTTCTTTGTATATAATTAATTTGTATAGTGAATATTTTTTTTTTATTTAAATATATCTATCGTTAAAATACTTATTCTATACAAAAATTATTTTCGAAATAATATCGTATGGTATAAATATGAAAAATATAAGAGAAATACAAAATTTAAAAATGATCAAAGCAATAAATTTAAGCTAGTATTTTTATTTTAAGTTAGATCTATTTTTTTATCGATATAGAATGTTCATAGAAAATGCATATAAGGTAATCTAGAATAGCTTTTTCCTCAATATTTTTTTGTTTTAGATAAAAATAAATAGCAGATAAAATGCGATCGGTTATAAAACATCGGTCTCGATTGGATCTGATTATTCACTTATTTTCCACGTTTATCGAATATTATGGAAATAACGTTATCATTCGTGATGACACAGTTACTGATAGATAAGTTTGTTTAAAATAAATTTAAACAAAGAATGAATATCAATGTAGCGATTGACATAAAGTTAGAAAAATTTTCCAATTGGTGACCATAACGATACTAGCACCCCCTTCATCTTTCTGTTATTTTTTGCAATAAAACTTCTCCTATCCAAATTGATATTCATTAAAGATGAAAAAAGGGATGTTCTGGGACTTGAAATTTCTTGAATTTTAAGGAAATATTCTTTTATTTTAATATTGATCAGATTTTTGACTTTTGCTATTTTTTTCAACTTCTTTTATTGTTTTAAGATTTAAACTGCCATGATTAATTCAAACACTCGGTGGAAATATTTTAAATCGTAATTAATTTTTAACTCGTTTGAAACGATATTTCAATTTTAATTCTCTGCTCTAGTATTTTTATTTTCATGAAAAATACTAAAATTTCAAATTATATAATTCAATTTCTTTCCCGATTAGTCAACTGTATTTGTATACAATTAACTTGATTAATCCAAACAAGATAAAATTGACATAATTGATAAACTGAGAGATCATCGCCCATAAAAATGTCATTCATATTTCGACGATAATTCAGTTTTTTCTAAAGAAAAAAAAAAAAAAAAAAAAAAAATACGATTATCAATGAGTCCGACTATCCGTTTAACCTTCACACCCTGTAATTAAATTCTCCAACAATTCTTTTCCTCGGGGATTTTTCCACACTACAACACCGAAACCAATCCGACCTCCAACATTCCATATATTTACATATATCTTCCAATAATATGTATCCAATATCTTTTTATCTCAAAAGTTATGAGTCCGCCTTTTATCTCTCTCTCTCTCTCTCTCTGGCCCCCTCTTGATTCAAATAAATAGGGGAAACTGCTTTATCGGTCGAGAGGGGATTACCCGATAACATTTTCACCCGATGTCCTTGCCACAGATTTCGTAAACCGATTTTTATTTTTATCCATTGGACAGATTATTATTACCTCGCGTATTACGATCGCCCGTGAATGTTGAAAAATCAATATCGAATCGAATATTTTTGTTCCACGATTCAACCTCTATCGTATCGTGGAACAAAAGCTGACTTGGAATTGGCACGACACGAGCCATTAGTCAATTCGAGCATGATGATGATGATCTACGTTATATCGACTACTCTATTCATCCCCTCCCTCCTTCTAATAGACAGATTATACTAATTGCCACGTAATCTCTCGACTGGCGATGGGATGGAATTAACCGAATCGCGTCCGGATCGGCTACCGCCGCTCGGGTTCGAGGACAGGTCTCTCAAAAACGTTTGCTCAATGGACGATCGGTAATGTGGGAATCTTGTCAAGGTCTGTTTGCTTTGACCCGAATTGGAACGGATCGAGTGGATTTCGTTCGTTTCTTCGGGCATAGAAAAGACATACGGATGGAAATAAGAGTTGGGGGAGGGTTAATAATCGAAGGGGGCGTGGCCAAGCATAGGCCACGCTATTAATTACTTTTCTCCGAGATAAGACTTTGCAAGCTTCTTCTTCTTCCCGCGTAAACGCGATTGTTATCGTTGAAGGAACCGCGCTACTTAGCGAGCAACAAACTTTCCTCCGCTTCGAGACAATGGGAGAGTTTATGATCGGATTTTCCTTAGTTTCCTTGGCCTCGCCGCCGTCCTCGATACTTTTTTCCATCTTCTATTTATGGGAAACGTCACGTAACCGTGTCACGTGAAAACAAGGGCGAGATATGATATGTTCACGTGAAATTTTATTTTATTGCTTTAAAGAAGAATCTTCCGTTAAAACGTGGGTGATTTCATCGAATTATCGATGAATAATCGAAAATAAAAATATCGAATATTTATTGGTTTTTTCTTTTCGTGACGCTCGGTGGTTATCGAGAGAAGTTTAAATAATTTGCAAGAGAAAGATCCGATAAGATGGAAGATAAGATATCGAATCAACTTCGAAGTTTGTGTTCTTTCTTATCGTGCTTTTCAAAACTGTATCAATCTTGAGAATTTTTTCAAATCGAATCAATGAAAAGATTAGATAATACAGGTTAATAAATTAAAATGATAATTAAATGTAATAAAACATGTCCACTCGAGTAGAAACAAGTTCAAAACTCTTATCGACCAGTGTTCTCAAGAATATCGGTATGAAGAAGTGTTGAAAATTTTTTTCACGTGGAATTGAAGTGAAAGAGTAAAAGTTTCTTATCGATCGATCGATGTTTTCTTTGACACAGAATCAATGAAAGTCCAAGTGAAAAGGTTAGTTGTATTTAATATTATATAAAATTATATTTATATATAGATTCTCGAATAGAATCAAGCTCGTGTTCTTTTTTTTTTATCACTTTCTGCACGAAGAAGATGCTCGTGCAAAGAAATCGTGGAGAGAATCTTCTTCGCACGAAACTAAGTGAAAGTCGAAGCGAAGAGAAGGTTAGGTTTAACAAGTTACGGCGGGATAAGGAGGTGGCGCTAGTGGGCAAGTGGAACAATACGACTGGCATAAATTACACGCAATTACGATGTATCCAGTGGATCGCAATTACCTGTTCGCCGTTGTAAAAGCGAACGGCGGAATGCATCGTTGCACAAGCTTGCCTGCCTCAGAATCCAATTATTCCTTTCGAAAATATTATTCTACCGTTCTTGTAAAGAGGAGGATTTTTTTCCCCTCTTTTTCTTACTTACGTATAGTGGATTTCAACGATTTGATCATTAATCCGATTTTTTTACGGCACAAGCGAAACTGCCAAGGAAACTGGAGCAAAAAAATTATGGATATATCGAAAATTTTAAACTTGAAGCTTTATCATTTTAAACCATTTATATATTTATGAAAAGTTTTCAACTAAGCGGGGATAAAAAGTTAAAGTGACGTTGTTAATTAAAATTTATTACTTTTAAATATGATGAAAAAAAAATAACGATCGAAAAGAGATAATTGTTTTACAAGTCGTGTGGCAAATTAATTACTTACTGTTGAAAAGATGAATCGACGTTTGCTAATTTTTCAATCGTGTTATCTATTAATATTACCACTATTAAATCGATAATTTATGCAAGTTACGAGAAAGGGACTTAATGTTCTTTAAAAAGCGCTTATAAAATATTTGCATCGCGATAAAAATTCCGCGACACCTGTAAAATTCCATAAAATTATCATCTTTTTCTTTTTTTTTTTTTTTTTTTTTTTTTTTTTTTTTTTTTTCTTACACATTATACAACTTTCATAGCTAGGATAATTATGACGGAGCAAAATTTGACATTTCCGATATTATTTGCAATTATTGTAATTACCCAACGAGTATGATAAATCACAAAAATATCCTGTATTGGTAATGAACGTGTTTAAACGTTATAGTTCAGGATTGACTGCATAAATATTCTATAATTATCCTAATTAGTGCGAAAGAGTTAATCGAACATTGAAATTTGGTTAAATATTCATGCCCTACTACTTTGAAAATCCGATGTACAAGCATAAAATCGGGATATTGGGATCCAAGGTGAGCCAACGAACGCATCATCGTATACCGATCGTATCGATCTGACCGTTCGATAACGATGAAATTGTTTCCCTTTGGCGTTGGCCAGGAATTTTGGGTAATTGTAGATAACGAGGTCCGTGAGGATCCACGAGCACGGGGGTATGGATCCAATTTCCACGGATAGTATGGATATTTTCATCGGGGCGGATCGATAGCGATGGCGAACAGCCGCATCAATCACCGGCCACTCTTCCGATGAACGTGCACTCTGATTACTTTCCGGGTATTCACCGTCGAAAGAACGAATTCGCGAGCGAAAATACGAGTAACCGCGTGTTTTCGGCGCGAAAAAAAACGCGTTTCGTCTTTTTTTTTTTTTTTTTTTTGGTTACAAGCTTGTTCGACCCTTGTAACATTGAAACATGGGTGTGTGAAACGATCGTTGATTAACTGTCGCGTTGATTGGCTGTCTACTTTATAATTTTTTTTTATTTTGAAACGTCCTGTATAGTAATGGAAGTCGTTATGATCGTTCGTTGATGGTGTAACATTGATTAGAAACTAGTGAAACGCTGATTAATTGTAGTAATTATTGGTGTCGTATTCTGTAATCTTTTATTTTGAAACGTCCTGTACACTAATGAAATCGTTATGATCGTTCGTTGGTGTAACATTGACTAGAAATTAGTGATTATGAAACGCTGATTAATTGTCGTAATTATTGGTGTCGTATTCTGTAACCTTTTATTTTGAAACGTCCTGTATAGTAACAGAAGGCATTATGATAATTCGATGGTGTAACGTTGATTATTGAAATTAGTAATTGTGAAACGCTGATTAATTGTCGTAATTATTGGTGTCGTATTCTGTAACCTTGTATTTTGAAACGTCCTGTATAGTAACAGAAGGCATTATGATAATTCGATGGTGTAACGTTGATTATTGAAATTAGTAATTGTGAAACGCTGATTAATTGTCGTAATTATTGGTGTCGTATTCTGTAACCTTGTATTTTGAAACGTCCTGTATAGTAACAGAAGGCATTATGATAATTCGATGGTGTAACGTTGATTATTGAAATTAGTAATTGTGAAACGCTGATTAATTGTCGTAATTATTGGTGTCGTATTCTGTAACCTTTTATTTTGAAACGTCCCGTATAGTAACAGAAGTCATTATGATAATTCGATGGTGTAACCATTTGATTAGAAATTAGTGATTGTGAAACGCTGATTAATTGTCGTATTGGTATCGTATTTTTATTTGAAAACTTTTTATTTTGAAACGTCCTGTATAATAACGAAAATCATTGACATATTTATAATCGTTCGATGTTGTTATATTGATTGAAAACGTGTCTCTGAAACGATTATTGATTAATTATTGCATTGCTGTGTATTCTATCATTTTTTATTTTGAAACGTCCTGTATAGTAACGAAAGTCGTTGACACTTTTATAATCGTTCGATACTGTAACATTAACTAGAAACATAGTTATAAAAGAATCGTTGATTAATTATTGCGTTGCTGTGTATTCTATCATTTTTTATTTTGAAACGTCCTGTATAGTAACGAAAGTCGTTGACACTTTTATAATCGTTCGATACTATAACATTAACTAGAAACATANTATAAAAGAATCGTTGATTAATTGTCACGTTGTTGTGTATTTTATAATTTTTTATTTTGAAACATCCTGTATAATAACGAAAGTCGTTGACACTTTTATAATCGTTCGATATTGTAACATTGATTAGAAACATG
>NW_006263308.1:756210-759384 GCF_000469605.1 Apis dorsata | reverse complement strand
TATAAAAGAATCGTTGATTAATTGTCACGTTGTTGTGTATTTTATAATTTTTTATTTTGAAACGTCCTGTATAGTAACAAAAGTCGTTGACATATTTATAATCGTTCGATGTTGTTATATTGATTGAAAACGTGTCTGTGAAACGATCATTGATTAATTGTCGTGTGTATTCTATAATTTTTTTATTTTGAAACATTCTATATAGTAACGAGAATCATTTGACACGCTTATAAGCTCGTTGGATGCTGTTGTATCGATTGGAAATATTTATGAAAAGATCATTAATTGATTAATCACTGTGTACTCTATAGTTTTTATTTTGAAACTATAGAATTCTATATATAATTATAAGAATGTTTATAATTATTCGACGTTTTTATAGCCGAAAACGTGTTCGTGAAAGTTGCAGCATTCTTTATTTCATCATTCTTCATCTCGAATTTAATCATAAAATTTTTAAACGTAATAAACGATTAAAAATTCTCGATAATCAATTTTCCAGCAAAAATTTCCATATCAAAAACGTTATCACATCTTTGCCTTCAAAATCGAATTGAAAGCATAAATTTTGAAACACTCTGTAATCAATCGAACCAAAATTCTCAATGATCGAAATTCCTTGACCTCGAAATCAAGAAGCATCGAGTTAACGAATCCGTTCCCGTTGAAATTCAATCGGGAGCACGAATTTTGAAACGTTCTGTAACACGTTTCAACGGAAGCAAGTCGATATCTCGCGACTTCCAACGCATTGCAAAATTGCGCACGACATAAGGAACCAACGTTCGTGGACTCGTGTCGAGTGATTTGCTCCGTGACTTTGGATCCTCCTGCATCTGACGTTATCTCCTCGAGCACCGGTGTACACGGCTACCTTGCGCGTGGCAAGGTGACGTTCTGATTTACGATCGATCCTCATCCCGATCTATCGTTACGCGAGTGTAATTCCTGAGTGGCGTCGTGCAAAACGGTTGGTTGCCATTGAAATTCCACCGTTTTCCAGAGGCTACGTTTGCCGATCGTAAAACGAATTTACAACCGATTCCAGGAAATTTCAAGCGGGATCGTTTCCACCATCATGATTTCTAATAACCGGGTCATGAGCGGCGTCTTTGTATCTTCTTTTTTTTTTTTTTTTTTTTTTCTATCTTATCTTCGCACGAACGAAGGATTTATTGAAAATTGAAGTTGACAATTATTGAAAATAACCAGCTTTAACGATACGGTACGATATTATTCGCTTCGTATTATGGTAATGGGAACGAATATGATTAACAATATATGTATATATATATATATATATTGATGTACAGGATGTTTCAAAATATCTACGATTCGTTAAAAAAACGTTAAAACGGATTTAAAATTTTTTTTCTCCCCGGTATGTACGTATATCGTTTCAAAAATATTGATCCTAAGCGGGGAATAAAATTGGGAAGGGAGCATATTTGCATTCCGATTGTCGCGCGAGTGTAAAGTGTTATTTACTCTAGGCCGTCATTCGGTTGAGCAATTTTCGTGCGGCAGTGTAGCTAATCAACTGTCAACAGAGTTGTATCGATGTGTATCTACGATGTGCACATTGTCTTTTGCGGGTGAAGTTAACACAGGTTATCGCTTCCACTGCTTATTTCATCGGTGGAAGTGGTTCCGTGTACACGTCTAACTGGTGCTGCTGGTTAGAAAGCATCGAAACGGAATGGTTTGGAATTGCGGTAAGAAGACTCTGAAACGATTCACAACACGATGCACGATTATAATTCTTCCTCGTGCTTCCTCTCTCTTTATTCTCGATTTTCTTCGAAAACTTTTTTCTTCGAAAATTTTTTACGCGATAACGGCCGATCGAATTTCAATTTTTTTTTAATTATTTGCAAAACATTTTTTATCATCTGTTTGCACGCGTGATAATGATATCGATTGTTTCTATACGTATGCTGTATCAGGTTGTTGACCATGTACACATGACACTTGTCAGAAATTATCTTTTCACGAATTTTAATATAACCTTGAATTAAATATTAGAACACGGAAAACATTTCGAATTCAATTTTTTAACGAATTCGTATCGTTTAATTTATATATCGATGCCAATAAAAATTTTAGCACTCGGTATCTTTCGTTTTCTTTGTTACGCGTCTTTTTTTGTTTTTTTTAAAAAAAAAAAAAAAAAAAGGAAATTAGTTTTTATAAGAAATTTAATTTCTACAACGTATTTAATTCGACGAGGAAGTGACTTTTCGAGATAAGCTTTCCACAATCGGCTGCCAACTGCTATTATTATGTAAATAATTTATGTAAATAATCGATAATTTGCATGTAAATATATGCGTGTAAACAGAATTCAATAGCACAATCTTTTGCGAACAAAAAAATACAATTGAAAGAATGTAATAGGTTGATTAAAATTTTTTTTAAAATCGAGAAATTTAATTTCTTTCTCGTCGAATAATATTTTGTGAACAATAATTTCGGAGTAATATTATTTTAGAGGGTTTTTTTTTTTTTTTTTTAAAGATATCATAAGCGTATCATCATAATTTGTTTTTTGAAATATAATTGAAAAATATGAAAGTGCGGCGGCAGTTTGTAATTTATTTCTTCACGATTTTATTTACAAAGTTGGTGAAGGCTGAGAATTTACAGCGTTCGAATGATAAATGAACAGATGTGTACACTTCCGTAAGAAACGTGTCACCAGTCGAAAATACGAATATTTTTCGTGGCGGAGAGGAAAAAAAATATTCGCTCTATAAAAATTTTATGTATAAATTATACATGAATTAAAATAATAATAATAATATAACATTATATATCGTTTTTCATACCGTTGAATTTTAATTTATGAAATTATTTTCCAATTATGTATAATAAATTCACGTACTGGAATATTAAAATTTTAAATTTTAAATATTTAAGTTATTCTCTATGTTGAAAATTTTGAATCATTTATCGTTTCAAAATTACGTCGTTTCCTCTTTTATTTTTCTTCTATAAAAAATGTATATTCCACGCAAATCCACGAAAATCCGAAGTAAATCAAAAATATATATTAAGGACTTGTAAAAATTCGAAAAAAATCGTGATATCGATGATGAAAACGAACGCGAATTGAAATTTAAAAGTTGAAAAAAGTTTAAAAAAAAGAGAATTTACGAGAGAAACATTATATTG
>NW_006263308.1:751544-755912 GCF_000469605.1 Apis dorsata | reverse complement strand
GAGAGAGAGAGAGAGAGAGAGAGAGAGAGAATAAATTGCTAAAATAAAAATGGTACGACAAAATCTTCCTGTATATATTTCAACGCTTTCTTTTTCCTCCAAGTATCACGTTCTCAGAATAACCAGAGAAGTCCGAGAATTTATAATTCAACGATTTTCGAGTCGTCGAATATCTTGCACCGGGGATAGACAGAGGAAAAATAGATTTATTAATTTTTCATCCGCTACCAACGGCTGTTTTACTTCGTCCAGAAAAGGCGAGAGCCTCGACGAGAACGTCTCTCTGTCCTTGTCAACACCTGTCGGGAGTCAAGTCTCGAGAACGCTATTACGAGCGGTCGTTTGACGTGTCTCCTATACATGATAAACGTCGCCGACATCGTGGAAAATGTCTACCATGTTGACGAGCCATGTGGAAGAAACATTTTCATACGACAAAAGAGTACATCTCTATCGCATCGAGCGTTATAGCGGTGAAATTTATAAGCGAAAAGATAAAATATTCGAGCGAGAAAAACAAAACTGTCTGTATTTATTCTGAAATTTTGCAGAGAGAATATTTTTATTTTGTATCATTAACATTCGAATGAAATCATCTGTACTCGACCGAATTTTGAAATTTTGCTTTGCAAGGAAGGAATTTTTTTTTTTATTAATATTCGAATGAGAAAAATGAAACTACCTGTATTTAGTATCGAATTTTAAAAATATTGCAAAGAGGGAATATTTTTATTTTGTATCATTAATACTCGAATGAGAAGAATGAAACCAACCTATATTTAATTGAACTTGAAAAGTTTAGAATGAAATTATTTGTATAAATTTTGTTTTATAGTAGCATATTTTTCCATTATCGCTTACATGTATCGTTCAAAATAAGTTAGATAAATTATATATTATTCGAGTTACATAATGAAATCAAACTTGCAATTTACCACTTTGAAATAAAACATTTTCTCATCGTTACATCAGATAAATTTACATATCAATATTCTAATTCAGTGATTCTCAATATGGATCTAGAAAGAGATCATATTTAATAATAATTCAGCATCTATTTATTTTAGTACAATTACATCTATATTCTTCAAGAATATCAAGAATATTAATATTCTCTCTATATTATATCATAATTTTATATTATTTTACATGTGAGAAGATTGTTAATTACTTAAATATTATAAAAGGAAATGATTTTTGTAATTTATTTATTCTGATATAATTATCATATTCTTCAAGAAAAATGACCTTCTCACTATTTAACTTTTATTTTTCTTTTTTTTTCATTTTTCTTAAGAGACTTAGAAACTGAAACGCTATTTCAACAGAACAAAAACACAACAGAGAAAAATCTTATGTTCAATTCTTTTTATTTGAATATTAAGAAAAAGAGAAGCAAAATTGAAAAAAGGTTTGAAAACACTAATTCCAACCAAGCAAGAAACGAGAAAAATCGATTGCAGTTACGTCTAAGGAAATAGATCATCTAGATGGCGTTTCATGTTTCAGGGTTTAAGAAATTGATGCACGGCGAAGGGGCCTTGAAGAACACTGTGCTCACTGCTCTGGCGGAGATGATTGGCACTTCCATGTTGGTGTTCCTTGGATGTATGGGATGCGTTGGAAGCCTTGGTGTCGTTCCTTCTCACTTCCAAGTAGCCTTAACCTTCGGCCTGGCTGTAATGATTGTGATTCAGGTTGGCAATACGAGATCCCCTTGTAGAAATATTAATCAATCCAACCAAAAATAAAGGAGTTTCAAATACAAATTCGTTTTACGAATAATAATAATAATTTTATAATTTTAAAAATTTCAATCTCAAAATGGAGGATGCTTGTATGTAAATTAATTTTGTTTACACAATTTTTATGTGTCTTTTCTTTTTTAAAAAGGATAAAAAATATACACGAATTAATTTCAAGAGTATAAATTTTTATCAATAAAATTAATCGAGGAATTGCAAAGAATTTTTTGCACTGATCGTATAATAAAAAAGGAGGAAAACAAAAAAATTAAAAAAAAAATGTTAATAGCTATTAAATAACTTAAAAATGAAATATTAAACGTTTCAAAAAAACGAAGCAACGTCCACTCAAGCGATTCTTTGCCTTTTTCCAGTCCCTTGGCCACATCAGTTTAGCTCACATTAACCCTGCCATCACGGTGGGATCGGTTGTGCTTGGAATGAAGACTATTCCCGAAGGTTTGGTCTACCTCCTGTCTCAAGTAGTTGGTGGAGTCTTAGGATTTGGAATGTTAAAGGTTAGTATCATTAGTATGTCAACTCTGATTATCTTTTGCTGATTATCACGAATCGAAACGAACAAATAATTCTTACATTAATGGTTAAACAACGAAAGATATCGAATAAAAGATGTCAACGTTAATTTGATAAAAAGTGTCGTAATGCGAATGGAATTTTACACGTTCATTTATCACATATATACACGTTCATATATATTTACATTAGAGGTTCAAGACCTCTAATCTCTGATTCAGGAGAACATAATGAACGAGTATTTACGTAACGATACGATAAAGTATTATCTACAGTATTAATATATTCGTGGGAATATCTTTGAAGAATTGATCTTAAAAAGGTAAAACAAAAATTGGTAAATTGATATAATATAAAATATTATAAGGTTTATTTATTAAGTTATAAACGATTTAAATTTGCTTAAAGTTTTTTTTTTTTTTGATTAAAGTTTGAAATGAAGTGTCTCTGTCTTCGTTACTCCACTGGCTTACTCTATTTCTGTCTCGCTTCGTCTAACGCAAATTTAAATTGCTCGCAACTTAATAAACAAGCTTCGATCGACATTTTTATCTATCATCTTTCGTGCTTGTTTTAGCCTCTGGAATTGATCTTCCAAACTTGTTCTACGAATATATTTTGTACACAAGAATTATCAAGATGAGAAGAAATAATAATAATTTAGATTGATCCATATGATTCAAGTAATGTTTATTGCTCATGTCCAATTCTGCTTACAGAACTTTGATGTATTTTTAAAAAGAAAAAAAAAAATAAAAAAGTATAGATGAATTAATTTTAAGATCACAGAATATTAAGGAATTAATGGATTTTTGTCAATAATTAATCCTAGAATTTTTTGTTTATATAATAGGAGGAAAAAAATTCTGTTAAAAATGTTAATTAAATATTAAATAATTGAAGAATTAAATATTATAATTAAATTATGGCATTGAGCACGAAAAAATTTGTAGATACATGAAGAATGATAATCGAGATAAAAATGAAACGGCTTGTATCGACATTCTTAGTTGAACTAATTGTGAATAATCGGATCAATAAAACTGATCCATCACGCTAATTCTCAACTAGCTCAAAGTTAAACCATTATAATAACAAGATTAGATAGTTCGTTCGATTAACCTTCAACCTTAAACCATTGGGAATGTTCGCCATACATCAATCATAACTAGTTGCAAGTTATAATCGTGGTTAAAACTTTCTTATAGATTAACCAAGTTAATGAAATTTCATCGCCTGGAAAATCGATCTTAACGAGATCTTAATTTTTGATTAATCGATGATAATATTTCTTCCAATTGAGGTGATATTTAATTCTAATTCTTCGAAAGACAATTTACACGAATCGATCGTAAAATGTTGTACAAAAAACATATAATAATAGCAACAGAGATAAAACTTAAATTACTTATAAATTAATATATCCTCCCTCAATTTTCCAGCATACCAACTTTTCCCTCCGTTTTCACCTCTCAAGAAACAACACGCTCCAAACACGTTCCATAATTATATTAACACCTTGCACAACGTTTAACCATCAAATTAACACATCCAATGCGAATGAACGTGTCGTTCCTTAACATCTATCCAACTTTTCCAAGAAAAGATAGCCTCCCAACGTATCCAACTTTTCTTCCACGAATCTTTCAATTCAACATTTAAATTAAATAACTTAAATAATAAACTTTCCTCGATTCATCGATACAATCAACGCCCAACAACCCCTCTTCAATTTCCTCGTAAGAAACTCGTAATCTGAAACATGGTGAGAATAAAAAATTATATTATATCTCGAAAACTCTGTTAAAAAAAGCTATGAGACGAGAGGGAATGAAACCAAAAACGGGAACCTCGCGTTGCAGGTGGTGACTCCAGCGGGTCGGATGACAGGCAAAGACGTGGACGATGAGGACATGTTTTGCGTGACCGATCTGCACACAGAGCTGTCCGCCATCCAGGGCCTCCTTCTCGAAGGCATTTCCACGGCTGTACTGATGCTGGTCGCGTGCGCCGTCTGGGACAGCAGGAACGCGAAAAACACCGACTCGGTGCCAATCAGATTCGGATTGACGGTGGCCGCTCTCGCTCT
>NW_006263308.1:739944-751201 GCF_000469605.1 Apis dorsata | reverse complement strand
CAGTCGGCCCGTACACGGGCTGCAGCATGAACCCGGCCAGGTCGTTGGCACCGGCGCTCTGGAACAATCAGTGGTCCCATCACTGGATCTACTGGTTCGGCCCCATCGGTGGCGCCCTTCTGTCGTCCTTCACGTACAAAACCATCTTCGGCGTGAAGAGGAACAAGCGGGAGGAGCCTGCCGCAGAAGCTGTGGCGTTGAACAGCGTGGACACCCAGAAGGCCGAGGTACGATAGGTTTCTCCGTCGATATATATTCTTTCGTTAATTCGTTATTTTTATTTATTTATTTTTTTTTTTTATTATTTCTTTCGAGTCGATTGAGAGGAAATTTTCAATCTTCGGAATTTTTATGAATAAGAAAGTTTCTTGTAGGAGAGATTGATGTGATCTCTGCAAGGATCTAGGATCTAGGAATTTTTTTTCTTTTGTTTTTAGTCGTAGGAAAAAAGGGTAAAATTTAATAGTTGATAATTTGACTTTGATAATTTATTGTTAAAAACGTAACGATAATCGCAAATAACTGTGATGTCGAGTTATATGAAAAAGGGATCGATTAGTATAATAGTTAGAATAGATTAAAGTAATTTTATTGGAGACTTTTAACTAGTTAATTTTTCAACGAATCAATGCCCAATTCTGGTTACAAATAATCGTAATGATTCACTTTATGATTATTTTTGGAATAACTACTCAGTCGATAAGAGATATTTCCTTTCAATTTTTAAGATCCATTTTTCAAGTTATTTTTAAGTATATCTACGTGTATCGATCGATATTTCCATCAACTTTTTAAGATTCCTTCAAAACTCTTCCCTACGTCTACTGTCTTATACTATTTTCGAATCTTCTCAGTCGATAAAACTAGGATATAGAATATCCCTCTTAACTCTTAACCTCTTCCAGATTCTAAATTATCGAAGCAAAGTATCGATTAATCGGCCCATTCTCTGATTACGATATAACGATCTTTGGGAGAAACGAAACTTTGAAGAGAATTACGTACGAGGGGATCTCTGGCGTGAAGTTCCATCGTGTAAACGGCATGCAAAATCGTGCATCAAGAATTTTGGCGAAGCGGATTATCTTGTAAGGGCTGGCCGTAAAGGTCGGCGATAAATCGTCGTCGTTGGTCGAGCGAGGAAGTTTGGTGAAACTGGTTTTACGACACGCCGGGATTTAACGTTCTCGGTTTACCGTCGATGGGAAGAACCTTAACCATGGATCAAGAAGGGAAAGCTTTCAGGATTCTGGCCGACGACGCGTCGTTTAACTTTTTAGCGGGATTATTTTATAGAAGAATATTTTATATCTAATCAACTTTTGGAATGCGTTGGATGTCATCTAATGACTTTTGAGGCATAGGGACTCGATCAAATTGGACTATGCGAATGTATAAAACATTTTATTATTTTTTTTATAACGATTTTAATAGAGAGAATAGGTTTTTCAATGTTGTGGATTGATGTCCCCTGTTTGGTGAAATTTATACGTTAATTGTGAAAATAAGATGAAATAAGAAAATATGTCAGGATATAATCACAAGGAAATTCACAGGTTAATTTTTGATTAGATTTTGAACTAAGAATAATCAAATACAAATTATACACTATTTATATTGAAATCTATTTTCGTTCGAATATCTCGAGTATATATTTATATTATCGACTCAACGATCAAACACTCCTAATCTAACATTCTGTATATAAACAATATATTCAAAATATATCAAGTAATATTTGACGAGAATGATGTATAATTTAAATAAGATTTTATCGATGAATCAACAACGGTATCAAAAGGTAAACTGACTTTATTTCTTTGTTTTAGCCGTGATACGACATTTGAAGAGGACCAGAATCGGGAGCGTCCAGGGTACGAGACGATCGGCAGTTTATTCGAGAAAGTACAAGAGATTAAGTGTTTAAATGGAAGGATCGAATTGGAAGCTTGAAACGCGATACATCGCCTGGGCCTGGGGGTCATCATGTGCCGCCATCTTGGACCTCGAACATCTCCGTTTTTTCCTTCGATCGTATCGCGCTCGAACGATTCACGAGATCGCAAGACTGTATAATTCAGAGAAATCATTCGTTGCCTGCGAAAGAGCGACGACATTATTATTGTTAGAAAAATGTATAGATAGTGTACACTGCTGTTCGAAATTATTAGTTACATTAATTTTAAAAATTTTTTTAATAGACCGTAGGTGTAGCTTGTTTGTAAATTTTTCTATGATATGAAAAATATAACGAGTCTCTGAGAGTATGTCGAATCGAAAATTATATAATTTGATTTATTTAATTTTTTATATTTTATGTATCTGTATTCATTGTTAAAAAATAAGAAAAAAATTTGGAAAAGAATAATATCCTGGAACAAAGTTTGATTGAGATGTAAGAATGAAAAATAATAAGGATTAAAAATTGTTTATATTTAAATAATTGAATTATATAAGTCGAAAAATTTGACAGTAGAATTTGTAAAATATCGTTGAAAATTTTGTAGAAAAATGTAGTTAATACTTTTGAATGGTAATGTACTATAAAGGATGCCATATTGGTTATCGACCATTTTATAATTCAGTGATTTGTATGTACAAAATGGCGTTTGTTAAATTACTGCTGGAAACATGCATTTTGTTATTGTTGTCGTTTTTCTTTTTTTAATACTCTGGTATGGTTGATATATTTCGTATTACGTATTTTCAATTCATCAGAGATTTAACGATTCACTAATAATTGTCATTGTATATAATTGTTATGATATTTTTTTATAGATATATTTACCCGTGACGATGGAAAAAAAAAATATAATCGAATCAAAAACACGTGTTCTTTGGAATTTTTCCCTTTCTTTGTCATATTTTATTGGAAACAAAATTTCTGTTTTTCATTAACTTAAGTTAAAAACGATTATCGAGATTTCTAGAGAAATTTCGAATGAAAATTTAAAAGCGATATATATATCGAACTATATCTATGATTTTTTTTATCAAGAATGAGGATTGAAGAATTTTCTGTTTTTCATTATACTTAAATTTTATTTAAAAATCAAGAATGAAAAGTGATCATCGTTTCGAAAGCAATAATTGTATATGAAACAGATTTCATGATCTATTTATATATCGAAAAAATAAAGAACTGAAGTTTCAGACAGAAACTTCTAACGATAAAAACAAATATAAAAAATCCCGAGTTATATTCGAAATACAAAAATCAATACCTCGTTAATTAATTTTTTTTTAAAAAACCAAGATCTTTCAGAAATAATTCTAACCTAACCTCTTTATTATTTAAATCTCACAATTTATTTAATGATTAATCCTACCTTCAAACTTTATGCTTCACTCAGAAGAATTTTTAAATTTTAATAAATAATCGTTCTTTATTATTCAATTATCATAAAATTACGACAATAATTACCTGGACTCGTGGATCACGATTCGTACATGAATCGCTCCCAAGAGTGCTATAACTGGTTACAAGAGCCAGAAAATTAAATTCAAGAAAGAAACAAATACGTTTCTCTGGGAAGGAAACACGAGAAATTATGATAGAATATTTTCTCTGTGTTGGAAAATGTGGCAAAGTAATATTTCCATATGATTTACATGCCGAGCGTCAGTTTGCCCATTAATAATTCAACTTTCAATCTGTTCTTTAATGCTCGCACTCGCCTTGCTAGTTCGTTTCTTATTTCTTTCGATTTTTTCGTCGACATGTACGTCTGCAGACAAAATAATGATCGACTAAGACGAAAATGATTACGTGTAGCGATACTAAATATTTGTCAGCGATTTTTTCCATTGTGTCATTTAATAAAAAAATGATGACTCATCGTTTCGATCTAAAGATCGAAAAATTTTATCCAAGGACTCAAACATAAAGCGATTCGTATTTATTTATTTTTTTTAAAAATTCTTTTAAATATCTTAAATTTTTATTGTGGTGTAATTAAATTTTGGAACAGAATATTTATTTATATAATTTGCAACTTATCGTTCGATCTATAAATCGAAGAATTTTATTCGAAAATTCAAAAATGATGATTTAATTGATATTTATATGACTATTATTTCTTAAAATTACTTTTTTTTTTTGATATTTTAAATTTTTATTTCAATAATTTTGGAATAGAATATTTACAATCTGCAATTCACCGTTCGATCTATAGATCGAGAAATTTTATCCAAAAATTCGAAAATTAAACGATTGACATTTATATAGCACTTTTTTTTTCAATGGTTATTTTAAATATTTCAAATTTTTATTCCGGTGAATTTTGGAATAAATGATATTTATAAGATTGAATTTTTTAAAATATTTTTACGATTGAATTTTTTTTAACCTTTTTAAAATGTATCACGAATGATAAGTGAAAAAGAGATAATTTAACGCGAGAAAATAAATTGAGAATTATTATAGAATAAAAAATATATCCTATTTTCGATTGTCATTAATTATTAAATAAACGTGCCACGTCCATCACGTAATGAACAATTTTAAATTGACATAATTCGATTTTCAAATAAAGAGCAACGATCGTATAAATTTTAACTATAAATTTAAAGAATTTGGTCGTAAATTTACAACAATGTACAGAGTGATTTGAAAGAGAATTACGATGGCCATAAAGGCAGATAAAAGCGAAATCCCGTTTTGTATGCGAGTTACGAAGGAACGTTTGCATCTTCTATTAATATCCTCGTTTGCTTTACGTTATCAGTCTTGATTGTGTCATCTTAACGTACGCACGATTCCGTAATTCTGTTACCTGCTATGTCAATTTACCATTCCGATGCGGAAACAATAGAACAAGCATGCCATATACAAACATTTCCTTCTCTAAATTTCTCTTAGCCTTAGATCTGGATATTAACATCATCTCTTTTTTTGAGAGATAAATAACAATTTAATAGAATGAAAATAAAAATTTTTTTTTTATACGAATGATTAAAAATAAAAGAAAATGTATATTATTATTGTTATTAGTGATTATTTTTATGAAAAGGATATAAAATGAAATCGAATGAATATTATATATACTATATGAATATAGTTGATATTTCAAATATGTAAATTATTAAATTACTACATGTTGGAATACAAAAACGTGTATGAACTTGCAAAACATTTTTAAACGTCAATCATTTTGACACGTTTTGTATTTTATGATACTGTGTTGCATTTAAACAACCTCGAAAAGAGTTTTCTGCTTTCAGTTCTAAGAAAGCTTTTATAGTAAAGAAAATTTTATTATCAGTTATCTACGTTCACAGTTAAAGTTTATAGACATTCATGTATTACACGACTATTATATACTTTTACAATTATTTTATTATAATAACATGTATAGTTTGTCAAAATTGTTTTCTTTTTTACAATTTTTATATTATTCAATAATGTAACATAAATATAAATTTCGTGTTATTTATTCTAAAAATTCTAACCTCAAAATTTCTGTAATCTTCAGGTTAAGTCAAATAGTTATGGAACTATTTAATTAGTCAAATATTTAAATTATTAAAAATTGAAATCACTAGGACCAATTCTTTCGATTTTCAAATATTTTATATGAAGGAAATCGATAATCAATCTTGATCTAATTAATTGTGCATTAGCACAAAAGACGAATAGAAAATGGAGACAAAGGGACATACGAATGGGACGCGAACGTTTGTAATCGAGAAGGCTTATGAGGGCGTGTAATTGTCTATTGTAGAATTATCTATCTAGCATTTTTCTGGAAAAATATTTGCGAATAGATCCGCTTAGAAAGCGTAACGAATCTGTTCAATATCAATATGCACGAGAACCCAATTACGAATGAAAAATCTCACGCTACAAATTTTTTGATGTGCTTTTCACAATCAAGCGAAAATGATCTTTTTTAAAATTTTTTTAATTCTAAAATTGAAATTACATTCTCGATTTTTAATTCTATATTATTGCATGTTAATTTAAATTTCAAATATTTTAAATGGGACTCAGGCATGTATAAATGAGTTAATTTTAAAATCATATGTTAAAAAAAAAAAGAATGATTAAAAATAAAAGACAATAAAATTACAATTTCAATAATAATATTAATAATAAAATTTTAATAATAATTCAATAATAAAAAATATCATTAGCATTGAAATTTTGATATTTAGATTTAATATTTAGATTTAATGTGTTTAGTTATATCATTGAGAAATATATAATTTTCAATACAAGATTTTCATTTAATTAAATATTTGATTTTATATGACGCTTGAAATAATTTTCACAATTTTAATTTAGCTGAACTTTATGTGGAGCAAATGCTACGTGGAATTTATTTAATTTTGATTTTGAATTATAATTATTCCTGTGCTCACAGATTTTTTTTTGAAGAAACTGAGATAATATTATTGATTTTAATCAATTATTTACAATTAAATTTAAATTGAAAAATATTCTTGCAACATGACTGTTAATAATTTGATCAGATGTCTGCGGATTTATATTGGTATGAAAGATGATCATTGGAAACACTTGGTATATAGATAACCACAAGCAAAGTGAATGAACTCTAAAGAGATTGTAATTCTTGACCAAGGTTGAGCATGTGATTTGTTTGCATTAATTGGTCCATATATAGAATAAGATAAAAGCTATTGGCAATACTAATGTTTCATCAGATGATCTTTTTCAAAGTTAAATTTCCTTCAAGACCATTACTTTTGTTTTATTTAAATATTTTTATTATTACAACTATAGAATTATACTGTAGAATTACTGTAGAATTACTATAGAATTATACTGTAGAATTACTGTAGAATTTATAAGAAATAATTATTATAGAAATTTTATTATTATATTTTTAAAGTTAGAATAATTAACAACTTTCAAATTTTTATAAAAAAATTTAGATTGAAAATACTTTATTATAAATACTTTGAATTAGTGAAATTTCAACAAAAGATTATTTATAGATGTTTTCTTTGTAACATAGTATATATGTCAAAAAACAAATCTCTTTAAATCATGAATAGATTCTTGTCCAAACGAGGCTTGATCAATTATGCAATTTAATAAAAAAAAAATCACAAACCTCGTAAATTCCTTCAAATCGTTGAACATTTCAACCACTGTCAAAAGTTTTGTAATCCAATCGAATGATTTTTTTTATAACATGGATTTGTGTAATAGTTGATCAGATGACATGTCTTGGCATGTAAACGAATCTTGATGTAGTGTCCAATGTATATAAACATCATCGATTCTGTACACAATACGTATTATAACAATATTCGAACAATTTTAATCCATCATATATATTTATCAATAAACAAATTCAACATGTGTTCACATTTGAGTCGCATATCCGTTGTGAAGAATGTCACGCTTGTAAAACTATTCGTTCGATAATCGAAAGATGCAATGCGAGTGACGTTATATCGAATCTTGCAGGTATAACGTATTTCGCAAGAAGAGAACTATAGGGGAGTGAATCGTAGCTTTTAGGAATTCAACCTATAGAATCTTATCGTATTTCTTTCAGAATTCTACCTACCGCAGTTACAGCTTGTGTTATTTGCCCCTTCGAACATGGAAAAAGTTTGTACTGCGGTTATGCTTTGTCCACTGCGCAAACTCGACCGGTCGTTTGACTTGGTGGTCGATCCCTCCCGACCCTACCCGACCCCTCGTCTTCGAGCGCGCGCCGGTAGGCTAACCTGACCGTGAACAGGCGCGACGCTATTAAACGGTCGAGAAAGAAATATTTATCGGAATTTTACACAATTGAGAGAGCATGAAGTTCATCATGAGATTTTAACGGTATGGATTTCAACATTTTTTTATTGATATTATATAATATTATTAGAAATAAATATCTTTTGTTTCGAAAATGAATCATTTTTTGAAAGTTATCTTATAGTTATATTGTAAGAAAACATGTAAAAAGAAGTTTCATATCTACAAAATATTTGACGAGAAAATGGCGTCACATTTTAAATTGATCCATAAATTTAGCTAGTTACTACAGAATTCAATTAATTATTTTATTTTGACATTAATTGCAACAATTGTGTTGTAATTTGTAATTTTTCTTATAATATTCAAACAAATAAGATTGTATATAAAAAAAGGTATGTAATAAACATGATATGTAAAACGTGTTCCATTTTCTTCGAACATAGTCTTGTTATTAAAAAGAAAGTAATATACGAAAGTAACGGTTAACCATATATTTGAACGTAAATTTATATAAATTACGAAATTTACAATATTCTGAATACGATTATTAATCTTTAAATTATAAAAAAAAATGTAAAAAAATAATAAAAAATATATTAAACTTTGATAACTATAATTTATAAATAATATTGATCTTTCAAATAATTAAAATTTTTTTTTTCATAAGATTATATAAAATATTTTATTTAAAGTTAATAATGATTTAATAATACTTATTCAAATAAGTCCAATAAAAATAATTACGAAGACAAATAAAGACGTAAAATTTTACTTATTCAAATTATTAAAAATAAATTTTTTTTTTACTTTTATAGAACCTATACGCCCTTTGCTAGCTACGCTCGTGAAGTATAGCATCCCTCTCACTTTCTCCTACCCTCTAATGGAATGGCGCCGGTCATGTGTCCTTCTTTCTCGTTCCCGCGCAGTCTCAACACTGAAAGACTCGACAGTTCTCCCTTCCTCTCGTTATACCTGGCTTCCCTCTCCCGGTTGATGGTCGATGGAGGGGCGCGGGTGAACGCGTTCGAACGACAGTCCTTCCGCGGATTGCGGATATTGTGTCGGAAAGCCTCGTGGTGCGGTATCCTTGTTAGATGTTTCTACGATAGAGAGTGGAGCAAAGTGGTGTTTCGTTTTTCCGTTGGGATGAATGGTTCATGTGTCGTTCATTCGAACTTTTGATCGGAAGGATTCGCTTCACGATCGTCCATCGTGTTTATAGTGTTTCTCGCGGTAGGTTTTCTCGTTCGATTCGTCTCCGTACTTTCGACATATTCCGCGACACCGGTTGTAAGGTTATGTTCGTCCTGTCATATCCGCGTGCTACTCCGTGCGACCGTACTTTTCTTAGTGAATTTGTCGCGTACAGTGAATACTTCGATGTAGTGTTCATTCTGTGTTATTCGTGAGTGTTCGTTAAGAAGTTTATGCCTGCAAGGACCTGTTGTGATACGTCCAACGACCAAAAGAGGTAATCTACGGACGACGCTACCACACCTGGAAATTCGGTGAGTAAATGTTTAAAATTTGATTCTATCGTCGACGTTCCTCGTGGCGTCTGATGCTCGCGTGCGTAGATACTGCGTAATTTGCCATGGTCGATCATTTCTTATTTCTCTCTCGCCTCTGTGTCTTTTCTTACAATCTCTTAGGAGAGATTATTTATAAGTAATTTTTTTTTGTTCGGAAGATAACTTATTTTAAGGTTCAATTTGAAAAACGTCGAGTCATTGTATCAGTTATTACGTATATACAATTTTATTATAGATTTCTAATCCGTAATTATTTGATTAAAATTCAATTTATATTTGAAATTTTACGTTTCATATTTTTATCAGCAATCGTAATATCGAGATAAAATATTTAAAGTGATGCGTCACTATGAAAAAAAAGGTGGCAACTATGAATTGATGTAGATGATAAACGGATTGGATTCTTGTGGTGACAATCGCAAAGAAAAGAAAAAGCGGAAGTTGATTTCCGGTTTAACTAAGAGATATGTAACGAAGTCAATCATCTTTGCTTGCCCGTTTGGTCTGGTCTTCTCGAGACTTCTCTATTAATTAACTTTTCTGACAAGTTATTAGCGTGACAAGATCAAAGGCACCACAGTATTACTCTTTTATTCCGTTTTTTCTATTCGTCTCGCACTTTCGCTCCCCTTAGATCGTCGAACCGTGGCGTGTAATTAAGACGGTCATCGCGTGTCTAGGTGTTTGCGTTAATTATCTTGTTTACAAAACCGCGTTGGAAAACGATGTTACGAAAGCGAAAAATTCGAACCGGTTGAAAACAACCCGCTCATTACCATGTATATTAAATATTAAATATTAAATGTATGTAATATATATATCATATTTCACAGTATTCTTGTAGACAGTACATCATCTATATCTGAAAAACATTTTAAACAAAATGGCGATTTATTCATTGAATTGAATTGTCTGCTTGTCATTTTTCCGCGTGCATTTAAAAATTCTCAATTTAATAGTGAAATGCTTAAAGAGGATGAAAGAATCTAAAGAGTTAAATTTCTCGTTAAGCAGCTTATCAAAAGGAATGTTTGTATGTATACTATCGGTGTGGAGCGTCTTTGTATGCTAGGAAATTGTTCAAGTGGTCTCTTTTGTCAAAAGTTCCCTGCTGGTTGTGGCCACCTGCACTTCTCTCGATACCTTTGGTTTGGATGCATACTCCTTGCATTTTGCACGCAGTCTCGCATTTTCACGTTCTTCCACCGGTTTGCTTCCATCGCACCTGTCTTTAACTTAGCATTTTTCGTGACGTGACTGATTCGTGGAGAGAGAGTTGAACCCTCTTATTTATATTAAAAATAACATATTTATTTTTAAATAAAATTTTTAATATATATATTTAATGGAAATTTAAAACATATAACATGAAAATGAAAAAAGAGTAAGAATTGAAACATTTGATGATATTTTTAAAAAATTTAGTTATTGATTGTAATGGTTAGATATTGATTGTAGTTACTAGATTGATGCAAAATAGATATTAATTATATTCAAATAAATCTAATTTCTAAAAAAATAATTATTCGTTTCAAATAAACAATTTATTTGATAAATATTGGCATTATAATATCGTGATTATACATTTTAAATATAGTTGTTATGGTTTATGCATTAACCACAACTAACTCAAAGAGAAATGATGCAAAAATAATAGTTGGTAATCGAGAATTGTCGGCAATAAAATATTCGTTTGTCAATGCGTTTAACGTACAATATAAAAAGTTCTTTCGGATGTGGGATAACTGTTCCACAGCTGGGAGAATTTGTCGTTTTCGCCAGGGAACGGAAAGTTCCACGAACACGTATGGAAGATGGATGAGAGAAGGGGAGTTGAAATAAAACGTAATATCGTCCCGCCAATGTAACACGCGGGTTCGTCGTGTTTGTTTTGAAACGCGTACACGTGGTCCAGCCGTTTTCGCGCTTAGAAACTGGATTCTCACTCGTGTGGTGTAGAGAAAGAGCAGTGTATAGGCGAGGCGGTGCGAGCGAG
>NW_006263308.1:737953-739763 GCF_000469605.1 Apis dorsata | reverse complement strand
AACTGGTCATTGATGAGAGCGAGAACGCGGAAAAGTGAGAAGGAGAGAGCGAACGAGCGAGTGAGTGAGCGAGATGGGGATGTGTAAAGAGAAAGGGAGAGAGATAGAGAACAAGTAGCGGTAGGAAGAGGGAGAAAGAATCTTACTGCGTGGGAATATAGTATTGATCACAAGTTTGAGGCCACGTTTGGCGAACGGGTCGCGGATATTTTCATAATGATTTAATAGTCGCTGTTATTACCGTGGAACCGATCGTTGTATATTTAGTATGAATGAATTGTGGTTTACGTATGAATTGTGAATAGATATATGCGCGAGATTTTGGTACAAAATTACGAACTATTGTTAAACTATGATAATTTTCTACCGTAACTGTTGGTTTTATTATTCATAATTTAAATTATATTTTATACTCGTGTTAATTATAATTTTGTAGATATTAGTAGTGTGAATGGAATATAAATTACATTACGAGTAATTTAATGGTCATAATGGCATATAATTATTGTGCAGTATCAATATTTAACCCGCATAAGTTTACTATTATCCTATAATTTCATCGTTATTTTTTAAATATATACCAAGTATATATTTCAATAATATTTTTATTATAAAAATATTGAAAGAAAACTATTGTTTCTTAAAATATCTTATAAATATAAATGTCAAAATGTTTTCGATTTATACCGTTTCTATATTATTTTATATATCTTTTCTTCTTGAAATCTCGTTACTTCCATTCAAAGATCCATCGATTCGTGAAACGGTACAGCGACCAATTCCCTTTATTTTTTCCTTCATAAAAGGTCATTAAGCAATTACACGAGCGTCTGGGTCCGGCCATAGCGTGAATAGATAATTACACGCATACAAAGTTGCTTCATTAAATTGGATTCATACACGACCCACGTATCCTCTGGCTTTAATTCACCTTATTTCGTTCCAGCCGGTTTTTCCCTCCTCTTTTTAACGAGACACGGTCATCGGTGTCGCTGCCAAGTCACACATCGCGGACCCAGCCGGAATAACATCCGTGGCATCCTCGCCTCTGCCCATTTTCCACGATGAGAAGTCTCGTTTTAAAAAACAAATCCTCTCGAGTTAAATCTTTTCACTCGAGAGGCGATTATCACTAGCTAATTGGTTTGATATTACAGGAATAGAGATTCCAGAATTGAGATGAATATGGATATTAAACAATGTAGATTTTCATAGATGTTATATTTTCTTTGCAATTGCAAGAGTAATTTTTTTCGTGCGCCATTTTTATAAGGAAAAATTAAACTTAGGCCCTATTTCCTTTCTCTTCTTTAATTTCTTATTTATAATAATTTTTTTTTATCAGACACGAAAACCAGAAATTGAATAATCACGTTTTATTTCTGGCAAAATAAAATATTATTCAGGAAATGAGAATTATCAATTTCACTTCAAACTTGTAGGTTAAATCACGGCATACCAAATAATAATTTGACAAGAAAATAATTATCCTTAAATTCTTCCTTAAGTGAAAAACCTTGGTTATTAACGCAAGGGTTAATCCAGAAACTTAACTCCACAGCCTAACTCCATCCTCGTTTCAATTTAGCTTCAGAATTGCTCGTATAATATTCTTGAAAAGTTAAGTTCGATAAACAACTTTTTAAATTTCCTCTTAAGAAAAAGGATAAATCCGAATAAATAACAATTTTTTTAACAACATTTTTAATGAAAACTCTCAAGTTCTACCTTAAAAGTATATTTGTATATTTCAAATATTAACATATATAAGAGTTAATCCTAAAGCAGCAGAGTCAGAACGTGTATCAGA
>NW_006263308.1:734056-737462 GCF_000469605.1 Apis dorsata | reverse complement strand
CGATTAGATCTCCTCAGAGATGGTCTGAAACGGGTCCACACTGGACAATGATTCCTAGATGGAAGTCGCTTCGCTGTAATCTCGAAACATTTAATTTCCCGGACTCTCGTTAAAACGATCCGGTTTTCGCGGCTGAAAATAACGAGATCTTTAATTGTCTCGTCTAACGAGAGGCTGGTTGTACGCTCTGGCTGTCACGCTGTTGTGCGTTTACGCCTCTTCTTCCACCTGTTCTCTCATTCTTGGTTTTATGTATTTCATTTTACCGACTAAATTTTTCATTTTGTTTAAAAAAAAAAAAGAAAAAAGAAAGGAAGAAAAGATTCATTTCGACCGGCCATTTTGTTCAAAAAGGAGAAGTTTTATCAAATATCTGAGATGATGGAAGAAAAAAGATGAATGAAATGTATACATTTTTATTAATCTTTTAGATAGTATAGATAGTATAAATAAATTCTATATACTTTAATATAATTTTTAGTTTAGTTGTATCATCTGTTCACTTTTTGCAAATTTATCGTGCAGAATCGAACGACTCTGAATATTTTTATTTCTTTTTATAATTTTTCGATAGAGACTAGAGTTTAAGAAAAAAAAAATATCATCCAATATACAATTATCATTAACAGTAAAAAATTTCATACGTTAGATTGAATCCAATAAATTCATCAGAGAGGAGAGGAAAGAGTGCGTTTATCTTAAAAAAAAAAAAAGATTATCGAGAAATTACACACACATGTATGGATGGATGGAGAAAAATTAAAGATTAAATCGTTCGATTAAAAATGGCGATTTTATGATAATATGCGTGGCCTTTGGAATTTTTTTTTCTCTCTCTTTCCTGTTGAATCGTATGGAGGATCGCCACGGGGACCGATCTTGATCTCGTGTACCATTTACTGCCACAGTATAATTACGCAATCGATCCGGGTGAAAGCGATTTCGTACTTGGCCCGTGGGGATGATGCGAATGATAGATAAGTCCTGTTCTCTCTCTCTCTCTCTTTCACTCCCAATTTTGCTGTCCCCTTTCTCTTATTCAGATTTGATTAACATATGTAGATATCTAGGTAAAGGAATCATTCATCCCTGTTTGAGAATGAAGATTTGAGAATGAAACTCTCGAAATTTGAGAATTTTGAGGATTTTGAGAACTTTGAGAACTTTGAGGATTTTGAGGATTTTGAGGATTTTGAGGATTTTCATAAGTTTGAAAATTTTGAGGATTTTGAGAATTTTGATAAGTTTGAGAACTTTGAGGATTTTGAAGATTTTGAGGATTTTCATAAGTTTGAGAATTTTGAGAATGAAACTCTCGAGATTTGAGAATTTTGAGAACTTTGGGAACTTTGAGGATTTTGATAAGTTTGAGAACTTTGAGAATTTTGAGGATTTTGAAGATTTTGAGAAGTTTGAGAATTTTGAGAATGAAACTCTTGCGAAAAAGTTGCAGGTAAAAAGTTATTTTTAGACAAGAGGAAAATTATATTGGATATAATAATGTTAGAAAAGTTTGGAGAGTTTTAAATGGAGTTTTCGAATTTTTAGTGAATGTAGATGTATCCGAGAGTAAAACTTTCGATAAAATTGATTTGCCAGTAATGGGACAGAGAGGCGAGAGTGAAAGTCCGGTTGTCGAAATAAAATAAATACTCGGGGAGTTCTACTTTCGAATATAATTCGCATTCTGTGAATGTTTCATCAATAAAACGTTCGTAAGTAAGAGAATTCTCTCGAGAATTACAGTCGAGTAATTTTTGGTTAATGGATAGATTGGGTTGGAGTGACTATCCAATATTAACTTTCATAGAGAAAGTTACTTACGTTTCTTGCATTTCAGTGCAAATATCTTTATCGAGAGTAGAACTTCTTGTAAATTGTCGAGGGGAGAGTTATTTTTCGCTAATGGACACTGCATCGAGAGCAACTACTCGAGAGTAATTGCCACTCTCAACTCTCAGTGTCTGTCAAGCAAGAAACAACATTATAGAAAGCGATTCTCCGATGTATTCGCACCTTTAAAATGCAAAAAAGTACTTGACAACGATAACTCAATGATTTGGATACTAATCTCAATGCAATGTCCACTTGTCCAACAATAATTTTCAATTTCACTCTCAAATACAAATGTTTATATAGTAGTAAATAATAACTTCACTCTCAAACATATTCTCATCTAAAATGCAGAAGAATATACAATAATAGTTCAATAATTTTAACAATTGTTATATTCAATGTAGTGTCCACAACTCTAAAAAAATTTCTCTCTCAAATATATTCTTACTTAAAATGCAGAAGAATATACAATATAATTCAGTGATTTGAACAACTTATTATATTATACACAATATAATGTTAAAAATAACTTTCAAAAGCAACTCTAAATTATATTCTCACTTAAAGTATAAAAGAATATACAAGAATAGTTCAATAATTTTGACAACTGTTATACTCAATGCAGTGTCCACAACTCTAAAAAATTTCACTCTCAAATATATTCTTATTTAAAATGCAGAAAAGAATATAAGTTCAGAATAGTTCAGAAAATAGTTCAATGATTTTGATAACTATTACATTCAACATAGTATCCACAATTCTAAAAAATTTCATTCTCAAACGTATTCTCAATATACAATACTAATATTCAAACATAACCATTAATAAAAAATAACTTTTAAAAGCAACTCTAGAAAATTTCATTCTCAAATATATTTTTATCTAAAATATAAAAGAATATGCAACATTGGATTACTATTATACTCAACTATAGTGTTCGCAATTTCAAAAAATTTTACTGTCAAATATATATATGTATAATTCAATAATTTTGACAACTGTTATACTCAATGCAGTGTCCACAACTCTAAAAAATTTCACTCTCAAATATATTCTTATTTAAAATGCAGAATACACAATGATAGTTCAATGATTTGGACAACTGTTATACTCAAAGCAGTGTCCACAACTCTAAAAAATTTCACTCTCAAATATATTCTTATTTAAAATGCAGAATACACAATGATAGTTCAATGATTTGGACAACTGTTATACCGAACGTAGCATCCTCAACTCTAAAAAGTTTCACTCCGTGAAACGTATATTCTAATCTAAAAGTGCACGATTCGGAGGGCCCAAGGATAAAGGATTGGCCGCGAAAGAGGCCGAGCGCATTCCCCGCATTCGCCGTTTAAAATTCCTCCGGCCAACGATCCGATCCCGAAGGTCGATCAGAGCCGGTCGTCCTTGTCCGTTGGGCCATTCCAGTCCAACGGCTCGTTTCTCGGCCCAAAAATGA
This sequence comes from Apis dorsata, assembly GCF_000469605.1. Taxonomy (NCBI): domain Eukaryota; kingdom Metazoa; phylum Arthropoda; class Insecta; order Hymenoptera; family Apidae; genus Apis; species Apis dorsata. Next base: position 734,167 of record NW_006263308.1, on the reverse strand, counting down.
AGCTTTCTCGTTTCCGGGTCGCTCCCCGGAAAATTACCCTTCTTCCTGCTTCCGCACAAAACCGTCCCTGGAGGAAGGTGTTAACCCTTCCTCCTCGACACTTGTGCCAAT
>NW_006263308.1:722822-734016 GCF_000469605.1 Apis dorsata | reverse complement strand
CGCACGCGGTCTATCCTGTAAATATTAAAATTACGAGGGGATCGATTCGTCGTTCCCCGCTTCTCAGGGCCCCTTTTTTCTCACCAGTCGACGCTAATAATCGATTCTACACGCTTGTTGTACTTATACATTTATTATTATTTCAGATTAATTACTTGAATTATTTATTTGAAAATGAAATTGAAAATTATTGTTGGACAAGCGGATATTGAGATTAGTATCCAAATCATCGTGTTATCGAGAGAAAAGAGAAATTTCAAAATTTTGTTTGATCTACTTTTAGTATATCAAAGTGTGCAATATATTTTTATACGAAGAATGTATTGCATCTGAAAATGAATTAATTTAAGAATCTGTTTGCTACTTAAACTTTCAATCGATAAAATCGATTAAAAAACAATTATTTCACTGTTTTACCAATGTAATCTGTTTCAATTTTTGAAACAAAGAATTGAAATTTCCTTAAAAATGTCTTCACACGCTCGAAATAATTTCAAATGATTCAAATCCAACGTACACGCATTAATAAATTATACGAAACCTAATAAATAATAATATATATATATATTATAATAAATAAAATATATTAAATAATAAATAAAAAATAATAAATAAAATATATTATAAATCGTTCGATTTCCTCTTAATTCGTTATCGGATGAAACGATAATAATAGGAAAAGAGCAAAGAACGCGTGCATCCACTGACTGTATGCGTTTTGCGACCTTCCAGTCTGGAGGAGTCGTAGCTGTCGGATATCATCGAGATATCGCCTAGCAACGAAAGCTGATAGCTGGTAGTGAATCGATAGTCGGCCTGTGTAACGCAATATATTGGATGGCACTCCTCGGCCTATGCTTGCTCTATCATTTAGCCTGTCTCTCTCCCTCCCTCCCTCCCTCTCTCTCTCTCTTCATATACTCGATGGATTCTGTGTACACCCTCCACCCTTGAGTAAATACACGTTTATTCCGGTGTGCGCACGTGTCCACGCGTTAGACACGCGCACGTGTGGGTGCACGCATGCAAATTGGCGCGTAGGCGTGAAAAGTCGACCAAAAAGATCGCCGCTCCTCGAAAATTGCCCCCGTTTTTCTCGTCTCTTTTTCTCTTCTCTTTTTCTCTTCTTCCTCTTCATCATTCGAGTTTTTTTGAGAAGACGTCGATTTCGAGATGAAAAGAGAGATTTTGAACAGGTTTTCGACTCGATTTATTTTATTTGATTTTCTTTTATTTCTATTCTTACCTATTTCTTACCTATTCGGTGGATTATTTTTTTTTGGAAATTAGTTTTTATTTTTTGTTTATTGAAAGAGGCGACGAGGTTATTTGGTTCAGGGGAATGATTTTGGAAGAAGGGGAGGTCTTTTGAATGGATGGGATAATTTGGGGTATTTTCTTAAATTGTTCCGTTTAAACGTTCCGTTGTTTGTTGGTCCAAGGAGGTCGTGAGATTTCGAAATGTTCGTGATAATAGAAAGAAAAAATTCAGAAAGATCGTTCAGGGTAGCGGTTTTTGTATTGCTTCTAAAGGGAGGGATGTAATCCAATCTTGGAAAGTGTAATTTGAAATTTCCTTAGATCCCTTAAGAGAGTTAAGAGTGTTTAGTTACTGTTATTCGAAAATATTCACGATAATGCAAACACAAAAACTTTCAATCTTGTTTATAAGGGATATCTCTTGATAAAGGGGAAGTGAAATTTTGTACAAATTTTTGCACAAAAGGAAGGGATAATTTAAAGTTTTCGTAATTCTATTTTTCGTAAATATTTTACTTACATCAAAGTAAGAAATAGTTTCGTTATTTTTTATTCATATTTTTTTTTAAGTCTTTAGAATAATAATATTAATTGAAAGATTTTCTTTTTTAGAATTTATTAATTATCAAAGTAAAATTAAATTTATTTTTATATATTTTAATTTATCCTTTATATTTAATATTTTTTATAATAATATTAATTGAATTAAATCAATCTCCTTTTGATTCAATTGAAGGTGAATCTGAATTGGTTTCTGGGTTTAATATTGAATATTATATCGAAGAATATTTGTATCCATTTTTTTATCTGAATATATAAATATTATATTTATAAGATTAATTTTAAGTTTACCATTTTTTGAACTTGATTATTGATCAATTAAATTTATTATACTCTATTTAATTCATACTTGTTTAATTATTTGCATTCGAGGAATTTTACCACGATATGATAAATCATTGCCAATTATTCCCAGAATGTGGAAATTCCAAAAATATTTAAAGCAGCTTGGATGAACAACAATCGAACAAATTCTCATAGTTATGGAATCTCGATCAGTTTCTCAAAAATACTTCAAATTTTAAAACAAATTTCCATCCAACTATAACGTAATCCTCGATCGAGTACATTCCGGCAAAAATAACTTTTGAGAGTTTTTGATAGGTTTCCTTTTTTTTCTCGCGAAAGAAAAATCGAATATCGAAATATTTCGAGGAAAATTCCCCCCTGGTGTGTCTCCAGCGATTCTATAATTGACAGATATATCTCGATTCGAGGGAACTTTCGAGGGGGCCATTTGCACGGAGAGGAATTTACCACTGTTTTTCGGGAACGAATGGCCGCAATCTGGAAAATAAACAACTGGCGTCGATCCCTCCCTCCCCTCAGATTTTTATCCCCCCAAGGCGGAGGAATCTCCGTTTGAGATGGTCTCCCAAAACGAGTCGAATTAAGAATTGAGGTTAAGCTCTCGATATCTCGATATCTCGAATATATATTTATCGTTCGTGTACAATCGAAAATTGGAGTTATTAAAGAAGAGGAATTGTTCAAGGTTTCTCAAATTGTTCGCACAAAGTTATATGGACCTGTTCTTCCAAAACGAATTAAGAATTGAGGTTAACCTCTCGACATCTCGATATCTCGAATATATATTTATCGTTCGTGTACAATCGAAAATTGGAGTTATTAAAGAAGAGGAATTGTTCAAGGTTTCTCAAATTGTTCGAACAAAGTTATATGGACCTGTTCTTCCAAAACGAATTAAGAATTGAGGTTAACCTCTCGATATCTCGATATCTCGAATATATATTTATCGTTCGTGTACAATCGAAAATTGGAGTTATTAAAGAAGAGGGATCGAATTGTTCAAGGTTTCTCAAATTGTTCGAACAAAGTTATTATATTCGATTTTTAGTAGAAATTTTATTGATAATTTTAAGTTTTCAGTCTGGAAATTTCACTTTTATCAACGATGATTTACATTCGAGATAAGTAGATAATATTCGAAAGTTGTACTTCGAAGGAGCAATAATTATTTATTTATCGATTTATTCGCGAATTGTCTCTCGATATTTTGCCCGATAAATATTCAATATCAACACTTGCTTCGACACACGAATTTTAATATTAATTTGTTATTCGGATAGAAATGTAATTACACGTGTCCAATTATTTTTATAATTCGCTTTAATCTGTAGCTGATCTATCCACACAGTTTAATTACCTATAATTATCACCTTTATAATTGGTAATTCCAGTGTTGACACTGATATAACTATAATTATAATTATTCGTAGATTATAATTATCATAGCGATTAATGCAACAATTTATATTTAAATCCGAAATCTTTTTCAACGATTTCAACATCGTTCAGATTTCATTTTATATCGTTCTTACATTATAAATTTTATACATTAATTAATAATAATATTAATAATATTAATAATATTAATAAAATTTATACATTATAAACATTATAAACTTTCTCCTGCTCTTTAATTTTCCATTCGTTTATTATTTTCTTTCTGAAGGAAGAACAATCTCTCCCTTCCTATCGAGAATAAAATGGAGGAAACGAAGTTATGGTCGCATGTAAATTTCCGCCTGCCATACAGCTCCACTCGTACTTTCGAGGAATAGATTTCTATTTGGAATAGAAAGATCGTGGAAACTATTAAAAAAAAAAAAAAAAAAAAATAACTGGAGATTTCTTCTCTTTTTCTTTTTTTTCCCTCGAAGAAGAAAATTCCGCCTCGATCCTTTCAACCCCACCTCTTGTTATCGTTTATCTTCGACCGGGTTGCTCGTTAAGATTTCGCGTTCTCCGAGGAGAATTGGTTTTTCGCACGGATAATCTGACATCCCCAAAGAGCGATCAAACCAGAGGTTCTCTAAATTTTTGCGGACATTTTTTCTCACTTCTGAACCTTTCTTTCTTTTGCAATCGGACGTTTCACGAGGGAAAAAGACGTGATACAATAATCGATTTTTTTATTTTATAAAAAACAATTATAAAAATGAAAAAGTGAAATTCAAAACGAATTACAAATATACTAAACGTGGTATCGTAAGATCAAGAGATCCTCATGATTTCGTGATTGAAATCGATAAAAACGAATTACGAAAATACAAAGAAATCCAAAACAATTGCATACACTATTTATAATACAATACACAAAATAATAGTTGAAAGAATTCTTTTCAAAAAAAATCTCTTCGAATCATCCTCCTCAAAATTGATTTTCGCACAGAACTCTTCGAAATCTTGGCGAGTTAATGCAAAAGTTATATTCAAATATTTTTTATAATCAATTAATTATAATTAATCATAATTAATTTTATTATAAATAATTTTTTATAAATAAATAATTTCATTATAATTAATTATAAAGAAGTATATTTTTTATAATTAATTCTTCCCGCCTAACGTTCCGTTAACATTCCAGATTGATATTTCACACTGTGCGTCCCCCCTCTCCTCGGCTCGAAAATATGCTTTTCGATACGAGGATACGATTAGGATACGAAAGTTGGCGGGAGAGCGAAATTGAAAGCGAGTTTGGGGCGCGAAAACTGATAGTCGGGGTATCTTGTTTATCGTGGTTTATCAGTCGGTCGTAAAGTAGCGACAGGCCGCGCCGTTTTAATCCGCCGCTCGGCGATAAAGGCGTTATTATTTCGGCGTGGGAAATTAAGCGTTTTATCGAGGCCGTTTTCCACCACGCTCTCGCCACCGAAATTCCTTACATCGCTGAATATTTATCGCTCGTCCGAAGGGAAATTTAATTAAAGTCTCTGCCTCTTCCTGCTCGAGACGCTCGAGACGAGTTCCCGCCCGTTTCATCGCTTTAAATTCGCGATGAATTTTATTCCATCGGGAGGGAGGGATGGTGGGGGGAGGAAGAGGAAGATCTGTTTATCGCGTTGCGGACCTCGCTTTTCGTTTGGAAAATCGGCAGAGGTTTTTAAATAATTCAAAAGATTTTCGAAGCCTGTCCTCGACTCTTGCTTCATTCGATGTAATTGTTAATAAATTATGGTTGGAGATTATTAGGAGGAAATTAAGAGTTGAACGAAGATTTTTCGATGTTGATAATTTAGATTTGGGAATATTAGAAATTTTTTGTAGAAGGAAATTGGTGGAGTTGAAAGTTGAACGAAGATTTTTGAATCTTGTTCGATGTTTATAGTTTAGATCTGAGAATATTAGAAATTTTTTGTAGAAGGAAATTGGTGGAATTGAAAGTTGAACGAAGATTTTTCGATGTTGATAATTTAGATTTGGGAAGATTAGAAATTTTTTGTAGAAGGAAATTGGTGGAATTGAAAGTTGAACGAAGATTTTTCGATGTTGATAATTTAGATTTGGGAAGATTAGAAATTTTTTGTAGAAGGAAATTGGTGGAATTGAAAGTTGAACGAAGATTTTTCGATGTTGATAATTTAGATTTGGGAAGATTAGAAATTTTTTGTAGGAGGAAATTGGTGGAGTTGAAAGTGGAACGAAGATTTTTGCATCTTGTTCGATGTTTATAATTTCCAGAAGTTCGAAATTTTCGAATTTTATTAAATGTTAAATGATAGTTTAGATCTGAGAATATTAAGAATTTTAGGTTAGAAAGAATTTAATAAAGTTAAAAGTTGAACGAAGATTTTTGAATCTTGTTCGATGTTTATAGTTTAGATCTGAGAATATTAGAAATTTTTTGTAGAAGGAAATTGGTGGAATTGAAAGTTGAACGAAGATTTTGTTCGAATCTTGTTCGATCTTTATAATTCAGATCTGAGATTATTAAAAGTTTTTTCTAGAAGTTGAACAAAGATTTTCGAATCAATGAGATTTAAATCTGAGATTATTAAAAATTTTTTGTAAAAGAAAATTGGTGAAGTTAAAAGTTGAACAAAGACTTTCGAATCTTATTCGATGTTAATAGTTAGATTTAAGAATTTAGGTTAGGAAATTTTTTAGGTTAGGAAGAAATTAATAAAGTTAAAAGTTGAACGAAGATTTTTGAATCTTATTCGATGTTTATAGTTTAGATCTGAGATTATTAGAAATTTTTTATAGAAGGAAATTGGTGAAGTTAAAAGTTGAACGAAGATTTTTGAATCTTGTTCGATGTTTATAATTTCCAGAAGTTCAAAATTTTCGAATTTTATTAAATGTTAAATGATAGTTTAGATCTGAGATTATTAGAAATTTTTTGTTTTTTATTACAAAGTTTTTAATTAGAAAGAAATTAATGGAGTTAAAAGTTGTTCGATGTTTAGATTTAAGGTTAAGAATTTAAGGTTAAGAATTTTAGGTTACGAAGAAATTAATGAAATTAAAAGTTGAACGAAGATTTTCGAATTTTATTCAGTGTTGATAATTTAGATCTGAGATTATTAAAAACTTTAGAAGATCTAGTTTGATCTAGTTGTTATTTTATATATTTGAGATTATTATTATTATTAATATCGAAAGGAAGAAATTAATGAAATTAGAAAATTAAAAATTTTTCCTATGAGGAAATTCTAGAAGTTGGAAGTTTAAATGGGGGAGAAAATTTTTCAAGTTAAAATTTACACGAGACGGATTCAAATTTATTTAATTTGACTTGTCTAATTAATTTTTTAATGAATGATCATAGTTAAAACTATTGAATTAAGACGATCGATTTATCGTGCTGCATTGTCTACTCAATTATATCAATGTCACTTATTTAGTTTCAATGTTAATAATTCAACTTGATCTTTATCCAATTCTGTTCCAAGATTATTCGATTTTTACATTACGTTCATTCATTTCTAACATCAAACTCTACTTATACACATTCTACTTCCATCCTTAAACTAAAAATAGTTCAATCTATTATATCCACTCGTATTAGCTTCGATCCATATCACCTTTACTATTATTATCCAAATCTTTTTTAATCGAGATCTGCACTATCTTATTATTATTCCACTCTCATTTCTCATCTCAATTTCGCTCATTCGAATTCGATCAACTCGTTCAGATGTAGCAAGCTGAAACGAGCGAAAAAAAAAACTTCTTTATCCGCTTTTACACGACTCTGCCTCCAAATAATACTCCCGTTTCATATTTTTGTATTTCCGCTGAACAAGATCGTCTCCTCTTTCGGCCTCGAATTTCCTCCGCCGCCACGAAATAAGATTTCATCATCGCATCGCGGCGTTAAACCGATTTTCCACGCTTCTTTTATCCACGCTTTTGCATCCTGCAAAATCAGATTCCAATCCCTTCTGTATTTATCTTAAACGCTTCCTTTCGTTTCACGCATCATTTTTTTGCTCGATGATTCTTTTTCCTTTTGAGAATTTATGAGAATCGATTAATTGCCCCTTCTTTCGAAATAATTTTGAAATTAATTTTGTGGAGTGATTTTTAGATTTGCCGATTCGAATTTTTATTTTTGACTTCATTAATATGACGCCATTTGAAAAGAGTTTGATTATGTTAATCTTGTAAATAATAAAAATAATATAGGTAAATGTAAGTTAAATATTCTTTTTAATATGCTCAATCATCTTTAAAATGAATCAATGATTCATTCAATTTTTTTAATAAAATCCTTTGGCTAATAAAAACAAAAGTGTTTTTAATTACGATTAATTAATTAAATTATATGATAATTTAATAAACTAAAATATCTTCCTTGCTCTTTCAATATCATCTCTGATGATCGTTTTCTATAGAGATTCTTATCTTTTTTGTAAATATCGAAAGGAAGACATTTTGGTGAAAGTAATAATTTCAACAAATTAATATTAATAAAAATTTAATCGAGAATTGATTATTTTATTTCGCAATTTTCAAAATCTACTCGACTTTATATCAAGCATTCTCGATAATAAAAATTAAAAATTAAAAATTAAAAATTTTTTTAAACAAATGGCAATTTTAACGAGTTGGCGAACTTCATTCTCGTACTTTTCAAAGAAGAATTACGAAAGAAGTGGTAAATCTTATCTCACGTAGATCGTATTCTATCTAAAGAGGAACGTGAATTTCCAATGTCTCTTTTTCCTTACCAGTCTCGCCCTCTACGGACACGGGATCTCCTAATAAGCGATACACGGCCGAGGAAGAATAAAACGCGTTCTCCCGCGAGAAATCCATATATGGGCGCAGGTCTAGGTCGTTGCCTCTCCGTTAAATCGTGTACAACACTTCCAAGTATACGTGAAAAAGAATTGGAATTGTCGAGTACGGCCTTCGTTCACGGCGAAAGGAAAACGATTGGTCGAGAAAAAGGGGAAAGGACGATTAGGGTCTCTCTCTGTTCTGTCCAGTTTTTTGCCTAAGTATATATATATATATATATATATGTGTGTGTGTATATATGGTTAGTCAGGAACGTTGTTTCTCGTAGTTGAACGTGTACCGTAGATGTGTACGTACAGATGAACAGGAAAAATAAGCGAAACGACAAAAAAAAGTTGACATGGTTGGTTGTAGGTATTAGTCGAAAGCAAAATTGCGAGATTTTTGCAACACAACAGAGATTCCATATAACGATAATTATTAATCCAACGAACAATCGTATTCGAATTTTCGTCGAAATTCCTCGTATGGATTTGTTTTCTTATTAAAATCGTTATTGATGATAATAAAATAAAGTAAAAATTACATAAATGAGCAATATTTAATTATGCAACTTTTTTTTTTTCGATCTAATTTTCTCGTGCAACGAGACCGAAAAGTATAACGTGGCGAGAAAATCGCGCGAGATTTTACCCTCGGTCGGTAAAGTTCGGATCTCGTCGAGAATTCAATAGCAGATTTTCGTTTCGTAATCTCGATTACCGTTCAAATTAACTTTTTTTTTCGCTTCAAACTCGGTTAGCTCGAAGAAATAAATGATCAGTCGTGCGTCTGGGAAAGAATGGAGGCTTTCTCTCTCTCTCTCTCTCTTTCTCTTTTTATCCCTCGTATCTATTTCTCTCTAGTCTCTCTTAAAGTATCACGATTCCGTATTATCAAATGAGCTGCAGGGTTAACGAGGGGACCAGGCAGCACGTTTCGAGTGTAATTAATATAATGAACGGCTCGTTTGAATGTTAAAGTAACGCGTTACGGGAAATAATGGACAAGCCGGGAATTTTTCAAAAGGCTGGCGTAATTGCACGTGAAAACGAACATTAGGCCGGTTATTCTTCGCATCGTATACATATCTGTATATATCGCGTATTTTTCTGGCAACAATATTTATTCGTTTTAATAAGCGTATCCTCTCCTCCTCCTTTTTTTTTTTTTTTTTTTTTTTTTATTTTTTAAACATTTTTCCCCCTTTTTTTTTTTTTTTTTTTATTTTTTAAACATTTTTCCCCCTTTTTTTTTTTTTTTTTTTTTTTTTAATTTTTACAGCATTATCATCGTCATTGTGTCTTAATTGGCTTTTTTTTCTACCGTTTTTTCTACGCGTTTGGCCGTCGCATATACCGGCCAGGTCATTAGTGGCGAATTTGGCTAGTGTTTCTCTCGCGTTGGATTTTGTAACCATGGTTGCCGTACGTTTCGGATAATTTAGGATAACACTTTATGCGTCTGGGCTTGGTTTATATTTTAGAATTATATTTCATGCTGACGGTTATTTTTATTTATTTCTTATTCCGTTTTTATAATAATTTCGATTTATTTCTTCTTGTTTTAATTATTAGAGTTGTTTGGCTCGAGTTTTGAAGTCGAAGGGGTGGAAAGCAGGCGAAATTATATTTCTGTTATTTTGAGAAATTATTCCGTTACTTCTTCTCACCAATTCTTTTTCTTTACTTAATTTGTTAGTTCGAGGAGTGTTGATGAAGGATTTGAGATAAAAGGAAAAATTCTGTTCTTAATTTACTCTTTGGTGAGATTTAAAAGAAACTAAAGAAACGAAAGAAGAAAAAGAGAGATTCCAGATTTACTTTGTAAATTATGGTTTGATTTCTTTTTTTCCCCTCCTTTTTTTCTTTCGATAAAATTTGATCCAAAAAAAGAAATATACATATTTTATATCTTCAAATTATTCTTACGTTTCTTTCCATACGCCTCTTTTATTTGTAATTAAATTTTCAAAGAACAATTAAAAAAATCTCTGAAACTGAAAAACTTCAATTGAAAATAAAAAGATAAGAAAGAAAAATTTTTATTCGATAGATTATATCTTTGCTTCTTAAATAAAATACTTTTGATTCTCTCGAAGATAAAAAAAAAAAAAGACATATCCGAATTATTCCTTTTGATTAAATTTTCAAAAATTGAATTAAAAAATTGAGATTAAAGACAAAATAAATAAAAAGATAGATCTATCTTCGTTTCATCTTCCTCTTCCTTTTCAAACAACTCAGCTTTGAACAGAAAAGATGTAAAAACGGAATCGGATGAAAACAGTAAACCGAATCAACGTGATCGATACATTGCCAGTCCCAGCTAATTCCGTTCATGCATATTTATGCGTATACCAGACTCCCGGTTAATGATAACGCACGGATGCCAATTATGCCCTTGCGCCGATTCACTCGGCCGTGGCTGATTGCCGCTTCTAGCCTGCAATCTTGTCGCCGATCCAATCCCCCGTTACGTAAATTCTTTACAAGTTTCCAACGATAACGATCGATCAGCATACGCTTCTCGCTCAATTCTCTTCAACCTTGTACGCAATGGTATACTTTCTCCCCATAATTTTCACCTCTTCCTTCTCAAATATCTTAACCCTTTGCTGTCGTCGCCGGTATTTGAATTGGAATTAAAACACTTGTAATGGAATTAAAATAGCTAAAGCGCATAATTGTAAAAATGCATACATGTTTTTCTTCTTCAATGGTAAATTTTTTTATGGTACGGTTATATAGTAAAAATAACTCAGAGTTTCCTGTAGGTGATGATACGTTTTTTTATTATTTGGAATAGATTTGTGATTTTCTTCTTTTTCAAACTTATC
>NW_006263308.1:721806-722665 GCF_000469605.1 Apis dorsata | reverse complement strand
AGGCGAATCGTACTGTGTTTTAATTATTATTTTAATTGTGATTTTCTTCGTTTTCAAACTTATCTTGAAATGTACGATTATATCCTGTTTTTAAAGGGAATAGTTTCATTATTTTAAAATCGAGATGGATACAAGTTTTTGAGAATTTAGGCGAATCGTACTGTGTTTTAATTATTATTTTAATTGTGATTTTCTTCGTTTTCAAACTTATCTTGAAATGTACGATTATATCCTGTTTTTAAAGGGAATAGTTTCATTATTTTAAAATCGAGATGGATACAAGTTTTTGAGAATTTAAACGAATCGTACTATATTTTAATTATTATTTTAACAAATTTCAAATCATTTCACCATTATGAATATCGAACTACTAGGAATATATTATCTCGAGCGATTGTAACAAAAACGAGATCTCTGAATTTCGAATAATTATAATTGAGAATAGAATTGTGTAAAAAAAGTTGTACTACAAAACCAACGAATTGCATCCAACGAATTTTATGAAATTTCCTTACCTAACGACCTATCATCATCTACGTCGATCGTCGATTAATCATTGAAACGTAACGAAAACGAGTTTTCTGCATTTACGTATGTGCTGTTACGTTTCAAAAAATATATACTCGATACGAAAGAAAAAAAAAAAATCATTTGCATAAAAATGCGCAGGACACAAGTATATTTGCATAAATATCCGCGGTACGTGCGTATCAGAGTCTTAGAGTCGTCGCTTGTGCAACGAGCGTCGCGGGATAATCCGAGGGGGATCAAGCCGAGCGTCATCTTGGTTGGAGGATTGGATCGCGGGGAGAATCAAAAGTCACCAGGAATGGCGAAGGGGGGAGGTAAAGATAAGCAG
>NW_006263308.1:720136-721436 GCF_000469605.1 Apis dorsata | reverse complement strand
TGCTCGAGGCCAACCCCGCGATTCCCCCCTTGGGAACGACGTAGCCGGAAACGATTATCCGGAACAGGCCAGCTTGGCTTAGGGCCCTACAACGCCCACCTTCCACTCTTGTCAATTATCGTTCCAAAGATCTCCTCCTTTCCCCCTCCCCTCGTTTGCCAATCTAACGAGGGCGCGACCCGATTTTTCACGAATTTTTTCTCTTCCTTTTATTTATTATTTTTATTTTTATTTATTTTATATTATGTTATTTTTTTATTTTATTTTTATTTATTATCCTTTTATTTTTCCCGAATTTTTTTTAATTAATTCATTTTTTGAAGAGCATTCGGCTCGATTCGATTTTTAATTTTATAATCTTGATGGAACGTTCTTAAGATCTTATTTCATTAGTACTTTGGTGGTTAAATTCAATGTGAACTTAGTGTTTATTTATTTTTATTGAGTATTTGGTTTTTTTGTTTTAAGTGTGCATTTAATTTGCTTTCATCAGTTCGATTGTATTTTTGTTATTTCTGTATCTGTAAATCGGTTCGTTCGTTGTTATATTCGTTATTGGTTATTGGAAAATGTCTAAATAATTTTAGATCATGCTATTTTTAAGTGTTCTAATTAATTTTATTCAGATTAATTGGTTAAGATCATGTTTAGAATGGCTTCATTACGTCTATTTCATCAATCATTTACTTCCATTTCCAGATATTTATTTACGTTATTATTTTTATTCTATAGAATTTCCATAATTCTATCGAATCTCAGTTTCTTTAATTTTTTCAAATTCGAGAATTTAATTTTCAAATTCGATCTATAATTATTTTACATTTGCACATACATCTGTAGAAGATCACAAAAACACTCTTGAAGAATAATTAACTTCATTGAATCTCAATTTCTGTAATTTTTTAAATTTGAGAATTCAATTTTCAAATCTATCAATCTATAATTATTATTCCTATATTTGCATGTATATCTGTAAAAAGATCACAAAAATACTCTTGAAAAATAATTAACTTCATTGAATCTCAATTTCTGTAATTTTTTAAATTTGAGAATTCAAATTTTCAAATCTATTAATCTATAATTATTATTCCTATATTTGCATGTATATCTGTAAAAGGATCACAAAAACACTCTTCAAAATAATTAACTTCATCTCAATTTCTCTAATTTTTTCAAATTTGAGAATTCAATTTTCAAATCTATAATTATTATTCCTACATTTGCATGTATATCTTTAAAAGGATCACAAAAGGATCACAGTCTATCAAATTTCGAGGAATAATTAACTCCATCGAATCTC
>NW_006263308.1:714239-719601 GCF_000469605.1 Apis dorsata | reverse complement strand
TGCGAATTTCTCTAATTTTTCAAAATTTGATTCAATTTTCAAATTCGATCGATCCAACATCTACAATTCCTAAATTTGCGAATCTCAATTTCTCTAATTTTTTTCAAGAATTCAATTTTGCAAATTCGACCAATCCAACCGATTCACGATCGTAATTCCTACATTCGTACGTATATCTGTAGAGGATCACGAGAACACTTGATAGAGGATCAATGTCTTCTCCAAGAGGTATCTGACCACGTAGACGAGGGAAATCCGCCGATTGTTGGCAACGAGAGACAGAGAAAGAGAGAAATATATATATATATAGAGAAATATAGGTCCGCATTAAAATTCAAATATCACAGTGGAGGAAGAGAGCCCTCTCCGCTTTGAGCACGCCGGGCCAATATGAATACATTACAACGTGTTTGCATCGAGCCCCCGGCTCCATAATGCCTCCTATTAGAATCATGCTGGCGCATTTTAATACGAGAACACCCGGTCTTCCTTCGCGTTGCAAATTGCCGGCTCCCTTCCAAATATCGACGATCGAACTGCTCGAACGTTTTCAACGAATTGCTCTTGCAAAGTTGTTCTCCTCGTGTCTGCCGGGGATTTGGTTGCGATGGATATCATTTGAAATCGAAATAAAGAATATATAGCGAGGAAGAATGTATTTATAACGAAGAGGAATAATTTATATCGTGCTTTTCTCTGACGATTGTTGGAAGGAGGAAACGTTTTTCACGCGCGTTTTTGTTTCTATGATATTTGTCACGTGTATTAATTCAAAACGAATTCGACGCAGTGGCGTAGAATTCAGAGAATGGAGTGAATATGGTACAAAAATTTTTGTATTTCTCGTAATTATGATTTATGTAGATAGTTTAATTTGTAAATGTAATTTTGTATTCATGTGGTTAAGATAATAATTGTATGTGTATACGAATGAGTTAGATTAAATAATTTTCTACGATTTTGAATATTTAAATTATAGATCTTTTGCTGGTGCATAATTATTGTGACTATTGTGACTACGTAATGATAGTCGTAATAATTATAACGATTGGTGCATAATGGTTCATAAATTGTGGAAAATATATTTTTGAATGAGGAAAACAAATTATTTAAAGAATTTTTATTGTAATAAAATTAAGTAATGATGATAACTCGTTTCGCTTTGAAATAAGAAAGAGAGACACATTTCTCTGAGATATAAATCAAGGAACAATACTTGAATAGAAAGAATAAATTTATTACATTCTAATTCCAAGACAAGGGACACTATCTCTCTCTTCCATAACGAAGGAACCATTTTCAACTTACCTTGGTTCTCAAAAAAGAGAGGAGGATCAATGATAAAAAGATAAACCAAAATTTCAACATTCATCCATATTCCAATTCCAAAGGATAAGATAATTATCTCTATGTTATTTGTAACACTAAACCGATTCAATTCAATTTTAAACTTTACCTCTCCCAAAATAAGAAGAAGAAGAAGAAGAATAATAACAAGAAGATAAATCAAAATTTCAATATTATTATAAAATCACGTTAAAATTCACATTCTAACTTCAAAGAGCAAAAAATATCATCTTTACTTCACAATTTCGAAGCCACAGTTCAATTTCATTTAAAAGTTTTCTCCTATTCGATTCTTTCGAAAAAAAAAAAAAAAGAAATGACAAGAAAAGATAAATTAAAATTCGTATATTTTCGAATATCCAAAAAAAAAAAAAAAAAAAAAATAAAAATCGTTTTTTTTCGAAAATCCAAAAAAAAAAAAAAAAAAAAAAAATGGAGTTTCTTCATTTTAGTTAATCAATTCAATTCGGTTAAGGAATCGAGTATCTCCGTGGATAAGCAATAAAAAATAACAGAAGTCGAAGTTTCCGGTGGAGGGATCGGCCGAGGTTGGAACGAGATTATCGTATCCCTGGGGAAAATCGTAGAAAGAAAGGCGAGCGTCGTCGTTTGCTTAAAAATTGTCCCAGGGAAAGAAAATAGCGCGATAATAATGGCCGGCGTTGTCTCGTCCGCGGAAATGGCGCCACCGAGGCTTCCGGTCTTGTTATTTCGACGCTCGCACAGCCGAGCTCGTTAATCCGCCCTTTCTTAATCTCTCTCTATCCCCTTGTCTTGCGAATTTCTTCGTCTCTTCCTTCTTCGTTCCTTTCTTTTTAAGGAATAATTCCTCCAATTTGCTTCTCTTTCTCTCAAAAATTAATTCAAAAATTAACACGTTACTCGACGAGGATGGAAACGTATCGACGAAGCGATGATCGATGGATCAGGACTTAAACCGTGAGTCGAGGTGGAAATCATCTTAGATTAGACGATAGAAAATTTCTTTCGAAGATGCCAGATATGAATATTCCATTTCTGATTTTTATAATTGAAGATATAAGTAAAGAAAATTCTGTTGTAAAGAATCTAAAATCTTTCGAGAATTTTCATCACGATTCGAATTGATCTCTATGGAAAATTATCGAATCGAATTATAAAAATCGAAGCTTGAGAAAGAAATTAATTAAAGCGTCAAAGCGACACTAGCGCCACGTGACCGTTAACTAACGACGCCATCGACCAACGACAGTACAAACGACTCGCCATAATTTTTTATTCCAAGATACTTAAATACTTTAATACTTAATACTTAACAGAATAACTTAAATACTTTAATACTTAATACTTAACAGAATAACAGATTATTGTTCTTACAATCGACATCTGATCTTTTAAGGTTAGGGTACCGTTAAGAAATCATTCCTCCTTCGAACCAATGGGGCGCGAATTTTAATGGATCGGATTGACCGAGCGTGACAACAGGCTTAATGCGAGCCGGAAACGGATGCGGGGCCATTGTACCCAGGACAGGTTATCGGCATCCGTCGATCGTTCGTCAATTCGTTCCGTTTAACGTGGATGTATTTCAACCTTTTCCTTCACCGCCTCTTCCCATTCTATTCCTTTTTCTCGCTGCATCGAACTAATCGATCAATCGGCTCCACTCCTGTCGGCCATCTTCTTTCAACGTGAAGAGCTATTTTTTTTTTTTTTTTTTTTTCAATTTTCTCCACGTCTATGGCGCTTATGATTTAACACGTATTATTAACACGACGAACTCTCTTCTTTTTTTTAAATTAAAATATTTTGAATGATCATCGATGCAATTTTTTTTTTTTTTTTTTTTTTTCAATTTTCTCCACGTCTATGGCGCTTATGATTTAACACGTATTATTAACACGACGAACTCTCTTCTTTTTTTTAAATTAAAATATTTTGAATGATCATCGATGCAATTTTTTTTTTTTTTTTTTTTTTTCAATTTTCTCCACGTCTATGGCGCTTATGATTTAACACGTATTATTAACACGACGAACTCTCTTCTTTTTTTTAAATTAAAATATTTTGAATGATCATCGATGCAATTTTTTTTTTTTTTTTTTTTTGTTAAAAATACCGTCTGATTGAATTTGTATGGAGGCATAGTATAAGGATATATTGTAGACGTTTTGTTCGCTCCTACAATTCCAGTCAATGAGAGAAGGGGGAAAAAGTTAAAAGCATTATATTCGAGACTATATCGAGGTTTCGATCCAATTCTGGCGTCCATTGTTCAAAAATTATTGTACAAGGACACGGTATTATTCGAAACTGTATCCACTTTATCCAATCATCCATTGATCTCGATTATAGATCGTAAAAATTACTATACAAGCACACTGATACAATCGACTCGTAAATATTACTATACAAATATACTATACTTTCTGTATCCACTTTATCCAATCCCACAATATTCACAATATTCGTTATTACAAAAATATATTATAATATAAAAAGGAGACAATCAAATTTTAATAACAAGATAACGGAAGCAAGAACTTGATAAATTTTCCCTTTCACATATTCCTTTTTAATCAACTGCACGTATGGTTATGGACGATTAAAAGGAGAACTCATTCGAAGACTCACAAAGATTTTCACTCAACATGATCCTTTGATCAGATATAGATTTATAGATATATAGATTAGAATAATTAGATTAGAATAATTAATTAATAGAAAGTGTCGACACTTATTCCACAGCTTAGATTTTGAAATTAAATAACCAACGTCTTCCACGTCCAATTATTTAACCTTGTCTACCTAATATTAGGTTCTCGTCATGAAAAATCCTTTTATGGAATTCAAGGATATTATTCTTCTTTCACGCACGCCTTTTGCTTCTTTTCGGTGAATATGTAGTTGCCCGCACTGTATATTCGCGCTGTAAGAAATAACGAGAGGCACCGGGCTTCTTTGCTCCGCCGCTCATTATTTTCCGGGTAAATACACGGTAAAAAAAAAAGGAAAAAAAAAAAAAAAAAAAAAAGAGGAAGGCGCGGGAAACAGAAGAAATTAGCTGCGGGGGTGTCGGTTCGAGGATGCAGGCCCCTTCGCATGAAACTTTAAAAGGAACAAGAAGCGAGAGGGGTTCGCTAATTGGGTTCGTTCGAGGAAAAAAAAAAAAAAAAGAAGCCGGATTTTCCAGACCCGAACTCGCACGTTTCTACTACTATTACTACTTTGTTTCGAAAGACGATGATCAAAACCTCAAGTTTCGCTAATTACTTGCCCCCTTTGAGAGAGCGTTCCGGTTCGTTAGTTTCCGAGGAATGTTCCAAGTTGACCAGTTATATATGGCAAGCGTGGAATGGGGTCAAGTGTAAATAACAATGGCGAATTTGAAGGAGGGATCGATCGATTTGTGATTGAATTGGAGACGATTTAGAGAATGATCGAAAAATGGCGAGTTGGTCTTTGGATGTATTGAAAGTATGAAGATGAAAGATTTGGAAGAGCTTTTGTATAATTGTGGTATAAGTTATTTTAAGTCGGGTTCATAAGTTCAAGTGTTTGAACAATTTAGTTTTGATGAGAGTGAAATAAGGATTTGATTTAATTCAATCTTTTTCAGTGGTATGCTAATTGAATTTATCCAATTTATCTCTTAATCAATAAAAAAGGTAAAAGTAATACTTTGTCTAGAGCTGTTTATAACTTATTTTAATTTAATTTTGACTTGGATTTATCTAATTAATCTGGATCCAACCGACAAGTTCAATTTTTCCCTAATTAATCAAATTTAAACCAGTTCAATTAGACAAATACATAATAAAAACATTACTCTATTCAGAGTATCAATTATTAAATTTAAAAAAAATTATTCTAACTTAATTTTAAAATTAGACTTATCCAATTATCCACAATTAATCCAATAATTAGTTCTGGCCTTCTAATCAATCAATATTTAAATTTTCATACGATTCAAATCCAAAGTCGAATATAATAACAATATTAAAATTAATATTCTAATATTCAGAATTTAGATTAA
>NW_006263308.1:710085-713357 GCF_000469605.1 Apis dorsata | reverse complement strand
ATCCAAGAACATCGAGTGACAAAAATATCGGAATAAAATTACTATTCTAATATTCAGAATTTAGATTAGACTTACTAATTAATCCAACCAACGCAACCATAAGTCCAAACTTATCCACCGATCCTGTCCAAACCAAAATGTATATCTAAGAACATCGAGTGACAAAAATATCGGAAGAAAATTACTATTCTAATATTCAGAATTCAGATTAGACTTACTAATTAATCCAACCAACGCAACCATAAGCCCAAACTTATCCACCGATCCTGTCCAAATCAAAATGTATATCCAAGAACATCGAGTGACAAAAATATCGGAATAAAATTAAACTTTTTACAAATGATGATGCGGTCGACGAATCGATGTAACGAACGAACGTGTCAGCGATTCACGGTTCAATTAAGGTCGGCATAGTTTTTAAAAACGTGCAACTTAATCGCGATATCCGGGGAGAACGCTTAGCGAGAACTCGACAGTGCAACAATGGCGGGCACTGTATCGTTGGTACGGCTGGCCGAGGCGCAATTACGGCCTGGACAATGGCTGCGCCACTCCGCGTGCCCTCGTCCG
Organism: Apis dorsata; assembly: GCF_000469605.1. NCBI lineage: Eukaryota > Metazoa > Arthropoda > Insecta > Hymenoptera > Apidae > Apis > Apis dorsata. The sequence continues at coordinate 712,787 of NW_006263308.1, read as the reverse complement.
TGGCTGGCCACGCTTTGCTCTCTCTCCATCTCTCTCTCTCTCTCTCTTCCCCCTCCCCGCCCCCTCCCGCGTCGCGACTCGTTAATTAAGAAAGAAACAATTTTTCAGTTTTCGATCCGTTTCGCCGTGTCGCGCCTCTCTCCCCCCTCCACTCTCCTCCTAGTAATTGCACTAGTTGGATAAAAATAGCGAGAAACGCGCGTGGAAGAGAGGGAAGGAGGGGGGAAGGGGGGGGTGTTGGCTTTTCGTCCAACTCTCGTTTCGACGCTTTACCACGAACTTTGTCGATCGTTGTTGGTGGCCGCGATTTAATGGACCACTTAGGTTGGTAACTGTGTTCTCAGGTCGACGGTGAGAAAACGTCAGATTGTGAATAGTTGGAGGGGATGTTGGGAAATATAGGGAATATAATGGGAAATTTTTCATGGAAGAAAAATTTTCTCGAGGGTGGTTCCAAGTGTCTGTCGAAAGTTTTGAGATTTTTCACGCGCGGTTGGAAAATTTAAAAATCGAATCGAAAGCGGGGAAAACTCGTGAAATTTTATCTCCAGAAATCTCGAGATCGAAAATTCTGAAAAATTCTTCGCGTTGAGTTAAACAATAGGAGGAGGTAATATTTTTCAAAATTGGGGAAATTTGTCTGTGCCCTCTTTAATTCTTCGACTGAGAAATGAAAATATTTTTCGAATCTTTTCACGAAATTTCAGGTCCAATTTTTCTCCGACGTATACGAAAGCAATGACGACGAAATCCCAATTGGCGAATACCAGTTTTAATCACTCTCGAATTTATTTCGACGATGATCGAGAAGACCATTTCCACGGTTTCGTGACCTGATTCGCCCCGCGAAACGTAACAAACAGGCTCCAAGTGATTAATTTACTTGAAAACTTTCGTAATCAGATCGCGAGAGGCGTCGTACACCCACGATAAGATGTGACGCTTTTAATAATTTATATAACTCAGAAAGTAAAACTTTGGAAATGTTGGGGGAAAAATCGCTGAAATGATTTGAGTTTACGGTATTTTGATCCGAATAATCAAGGAGAAGAGAAGTCTATCTTGGTTTGACTTTTTCTTAGTCATTATTGACTTGTTATATATCGGGTGTTTCGAGTATGTTTGATATTCGAATTGAATTTTTATTCATTATATAGAAATATTGGAAACATTATTTAAAATATAAATTTAGATCTAATTTATAATTTCAATCTTCTTGATATAAAGAATATAAATAATCTTCGATAGAAATTATATTTTAAAAATTGCAGCTAATTTCTTCGAGAATGAAATATCGACTTATATCGACATATATTTACTAATCGCTAAACGTATGAAATAGTCTGCACTTAATATCACCATATATTCTCACGGATCATTGACTAACAATCAAACGTTTCGCATGGTCGATCGAACGATTAAAAAAAATATATATTTTCGTTTTTTATTTAATCCTATATTTGCATTATTTGCATATATTTATTTCCATTAATAACATGGTCGAGATCTGTATTCAAGAACACGGCGATTTTTTCGATCCGTTCTCGAGGTAAGCGTTAAAATATCGCGATAGTTTTAACGATTCCCAGGATATAGGAGCGTTTCGTATGCGCAGAACGTTTGCGCAATCATGCTTCCTCGGAGGAATGGGCGAGAATGGGTCCGGTGAGAGGAGGAGAAACACCGGTGAGTGTACACCGATCGCCTGTTTGCATTCTATGCAGAATCGGACCGTGAAACGTATACAAGGTTGACGAGAGGTCAACGACTGCGGGAAAAAAGTATGGGCGTGTCTGGGAGCTGGTTATTTATCGAGACTGCTGAGTAAATCGATGATTTCCTAAAGAATTACGTACTCGACTCGAATCTAACCTAAATTCCAATTCACCATCGATTCAGGTTTAAGATAATTTAACGTGATAATTTCTTCGACATACGACAGTTTAATCTGTAATGGATTTTAAGGTTAAGATCTTGAAAGACTTAGTATTTAATGTAACATAATCGATGATAAGAAACCAATGATATTATCTATTCGATTTTATATGAAATCAAAATAATTTCTTCTAGTTTAATCTGTAATAGATTTTAAAATACATTTTAGAAGAGTTTCATAATATAATCTAAATGTAGATATATCTTTCTTTAATTTAATTCAATACTTATTTTATCTTCAAGTTTGGATTTTGATTTAAGATAGACTAAATTTTAATTTAATTCAATGTAATAATTATAATTTATACAAAAATAATTATAATTTAATACAAACATATGCAATTTAATCTTATCTTATCTTTAACTTACCTGAATAGATAAATCTTATCTACCCCAAACTTTTCTTCAATTGTGAATCAAAATCACATTCCCCTTTATTTAAATTCTAAATTTAATAACTTTTTTATATCCTTAATATTTTCTCTATCAACCCTGAAAGTTTCAAGTTCAGCATAGAGTATAGCACCTTCGAAATCGATGAAAGAGACTTCTTCCAATGAGCAACCAACATCGATGATGTTTATTACAAATCGATCTACCTTTATTTAACCTTTAATTTACAAAACTTACCAACTACATTTCTAACATCACCTTTCCCCTTTGAAAGTTTCAAATGCAATCCATGCAGCACAGATCACACGATCGCGATTTTTTTCTGTACCGTCGGTGACTGAAATCGATGGGAGAGGCGCCTTTCAGCTGGCAAC
>NW_006263308.1:703081-709862 GCF_000469605.1 Apis dorsata | reverse complement strand
CGGTAGGGGCGGATCGCGCCCACGACACCCGTTTCCCCCACCTGTCGTGAAATAATGAAAATACGTAGAGCGATCGTGTGCGGTCGGAAACGAGCAATTGGTCACGGTCGTTAGTAAACCGTTACCACTGCACGTCCTCTCTGTCACCATGGGCGTCCCTTCGACTCTGTCGCCACTGTCCTACGTATCCTGGTTCCGGCTTCTGGCTCGCCTGTTGAGCACAATTTGCGAATTAATTTCCCTGAACTCCGCTCATCACCAGGAATTCTATATTCCTCGAATGGATCATGGCAAACGTGCTGGCAAGCGTACGGCGGATGGACTGCTGATTTAACGATCATCTACTGCGTTGTTTCGTGATGGGATACGTATTACCGACTGAGCATGTGTTGCGAGCCTGTTGCGCGTTTCTTCCTGGCGTCGCGCCAGAAAATTAATCAAGCTTTCGCGAATTTTGGATCATCTGGACGACGATTGTATATTTCTGCGATAATTTTCTGTATTTCATATACAATTTTTTTATGTACAAAATTTTTATTATTTTAAATTAAAATTGTAAAAAGTGTGAATATGGAAACGAGAGTATATGAATACTAAATCCTGTATTGAAGTTAATAACGATTTGAAACAATATTCTTTTGCCATGTGAATGAAAATATTTTCGTAGCTCGAAATATGTAAAAGATATATATATATATAATTTAAGAAAGAGGAATCGAAATTTTATAAAATAAAATAGAAAGATTCTAACGAGCTCGAATTATCGAGAGACACCGAATATCTCACGATAGCGTGCACGAAATTCTAATTATCCGCAAGGTGATAAGTTGAGCAGGATCAGCGCTAATTATCACAAGTTTCTTCAAGCGAAGCGTGCCAACTCCTCGATTCGATTTCAATCCCGATATTAACGGATATCTCGCCGGTAAATAATCGATCTCCGGCCCAAACCTCGAATCACTTGCCCAGCCCCTTAATCTTGGCGTCTCTACACCGGTTCAAACTTCTAACTCGATAAGGAACTACCGCTGGAACGAAACGACCGTCTCTGGAAGAAACGGTAGTCCGCTCTCGTCTTTCAACTATCTCCTGTGCCAGTATTCGAAACAAGGCACTCTGACCAAAGAATTTAGACCAGTAAGTGGTACGTTTTTCCACGATTTTTACCGATCTTTTCATCACGTGAGTGATTTTATTATTCGTGTACAAGAATAAATTATCTTTACATATATTTTTATATTTAAAATAATTGTATTTAATTGTAATTGGGTAGGTTGGAATCATAATGATAAAAAATGAAAGTATATATATGCTATAATTTTATATTGTTTAATTGATACGCTGATTGAAACTCGATATTGAAATACTTTTTTTTAAATATCAATTTATAAATTGTAAAATAATTTCCACTACTTGTGATTACGATTTTTAATCTGATTATCATAATTTATAATTAAGAGATATATTTTTTTTGAACACAAACTGTTGAATATTATTGGTAATTATATTGGTAGTTTAAAAGTACTTATACGATAAATATCGAAGTGATTACTATTGTTCTACGATCAGATCGTCAAAATATTTTCATTCACATGGAAAAAGAATGTTGTTTCAAATCGTTATTGATTTCAATACACGATCTAGTATTCAGATACTCTCTTATAGTTCTTCGTTTCCATTGAAATAAATAGTAACCAGTTAAGGATTTCGAATATTTTAATTACTTATTAACCGTATAAATCATTATTATTAACTATAATAATTATTAAAATGCTCGAATTACTCTTGATTCGTTTTTGTTTGCCGCTACAATTATTACGTTTCGAACGAATAAAATCATCGAAGTAAGTTATCAAAGTAACTTTATCCTATTAACTATTTTAATTTTCACTCATCACTGGTTGAAAACACTTTCATATCAACTTTAACTATTAACTATTAACTATTTTAATTTTCACTGGCCAAAATTGAAAACACTTTCATATCAACTTTTTCCTTCATAAAATATTATGATAATATAATGTAACAATATATACAATATAAAATAATTATCAATTTGAAGACACGTGAAAATATAATGATATATTCTCTATATCATTTTTACATATATATAAACTCATATATAAAAACAGTATCTATGAGTTTGAATCGCAGGAGTTCGATTAGGGGATGAAAAATAAAAATTTTAATCAGCAAACAAATGGAATAATCCGTAGATAAAAATACATTTAAATTTTCCACAAACATTCTCGATCGATGATGATGCAAAATTTGTTTATAATTTATCCGTATTGTTACAAATTTTCTCATAATCGTAGTAAAATTATCGATAATCATATATAATAATTATAATGTAACGAGATCATTATATCTCGAACGACGAATGATCGAGCCAATTTATTCAACTAATTAAATTTTTCATCGTCTACAATGCATTTGATCGTCGACGAACATCCCTCGATAGATTCGTATAAATGGAGTTCTGTCGAGTGAACCGTCCTTTCGTTTTTCCAGTCTCTCGACGAAAGTGAAAAGGAAGGAGGAGGAGGAGGAGGAGGAGGAGGGGCTTGATTAATTCTCGCGACAGATTTTGCGCCCGGGCTAATTAAGCGGGGCGAGCGAGGCAAGTGGCGAGAGCTAAAAGTAGCTTCTGTTGCTTCTAGACTTCGATGAGAATAATTCCAACCCTAGCAAACCTTAGAATCCTCTTACGTAAGAACGCAAGCGCGTCAATATTTGAGTCGCGATAAGAAATATTTTTTTCCCCTGTCCTGCTTTCCCTCGTCTAGTTACTCTTGCATACCTGGAATAGGAACCTCTTTGTTATCTGAATTATGTAACGAGATATAATTATCTTGTTCCAGGTAAAGAGAATTTTCAGAGATAAAACGGAAGTCAGGCTTCTTGTATTTAAAATAATAAAATCGTTCTATTTTGAGATACGAAAAGTGATTTTTAGTTATGAAATTGGGGATTTTTTGTTTTCTTGCAAATAATTTTACTGCTTCACCCTTCTTGATCGTGAAAAAATTTTATTTCTATTGCTACTTTAAATTTTATTCCTACGTGGAGAGAGGAAATAGAGTGCAATTAGGGTCAATAGAGCATTCATAGGATATCGGGATAATGATATAAAATTAGCCAGATGTAAAGTATCAAATAAATAAACTTTCGATGAAAAATTAAAAGAAAATACGTCACATTTGATCCAATCGAGATGCCTTCATCCATATAAATATACTCTATATCTCCGCAAAAAAAGAGAAATAACGATGAATCGAATCACTGGATGAAAGAAAAATTCGAAAATCGTTATTATTTCACCGATTCAGCAGCGGCCAGATTAGACACGCGATGCCTCGATCGCTCGACTCGGGAATGGAATCGATGGCGGAAAGTGAAAAAAGGAACGATTCGATCGTGCGAGTTCGAATGGGAAAGGGAGGGAGGGGATGCTCTGCCGGGGTATCCCCGATAATTTTCATTCGTTCCAGTGATAATTCTCCCGTGTAACCTCTGCTATCGGCCGAATTAACCGCGATTTGTCGGTCGAAAATCGAGCAAAAACAATGCACGGCCAATCGCTGCTTTCGCACGTGTGCGCGGATTATTGGCAGTCGCGTTTCGTTGTATCGATCGTGATGAAGGAATATTAGAGATTATATTCGACGATGAAAACGATTTTTTCTTTTTTTTACAGTGAAAAATGAAAATACAAAGCGAAACATTTTCGAATAAATTCGTAAAAATATTTAAAAAGTAAATAAATTATATACGTATATGTATATAATACGTAAACGATTATTTTACGATATCGATGGTCGGTAAAGAAATTTTAGGAGGTTACTAGGGTGAAAATATATTTTACTAGGGAAAAACTTTAGACAATCGCTCTTGAGAATATGTTTCACTTGCAGAATGAAGAACGACTCCTCGGGAGTTTTGTGAAACGATAAATTTCGAACGAATTCGTGAAAATATTTAAAAATAAGCGAATATATCGAACATAGCTATTGACAATAACGAGAATGCAATAAATAATACATAAATAACCAAGAATCATTTATCACATAATAATAAAATTTTTGACTATCATCGTTGGTGGAAAGAAAAAAAAAATTCGTCAAAAATCAATGAAGAATAAATTTTCTTTACATCGTATAAAGTGAATATATTGACAGTATCAACGAGGATAATAAAATTGCAATAATAATAAAATTTTTGCCTGATAAGGAAAAAAGAAATCGATGAATCGAAAGAAAAGAAAATTCTCATTCGAATACAAAGAAATAAAATATTCATCCACCCTTAAATTAACTCTTTCTTCTTAATCGTCACGCCCAAATATTTCTCTCACACGCGAATTGTTTACAAATTAAAGCAGCATTGCAGATTCACCGCCAACACAGTTATCTATTACAAGATAGCGTTGGACATCTAATGATATGCTAATAAGCGGCAAATATGTACAGGAGAAGCGGAACGTCTTTATCCAGCTTCACGATTCTCTGGGCGGGGAGGACTGTGGACGGCGATAAGTAAAAGCGGAAATTATACAGCAGAGAATAATATTCGATCGTGAGAAAGGAGAAAAATAAGCAACTAACTTGGCTTATAACATTTCTTTTTCCTTTCTTAATTTGGAGGATTGTAACCGATACTTTCCAGATCGCGCCTTTTCAAGATTAAAACCTCAGATTTCGATGGATATTAACGCATTGCGTAACACCCTGCTCGCTCACATTTTTGAACGCTGTAAAAAAAAGTATACCAGCGTATATGCGCTTTTTAACTCGCATTCATTAATATTTTTAAATATTTCTTATATCTATCTATTTATTATGTAGGCTTCTTTTACATTTTAATTATCGTTTATTATATAAATAAAATTTACAGATTGGTAGTGCAAATTCATAAATTCTTGATTACGTTGTGTTAATTCTTTTCCTTGGACAAAAATAAATTGATCGTACATTATTATTATTATTATATAAATTAAATCGATTTATGATATCTGGCGAAGCATTCTTCTTTTCGGTATAATTTGCAATTATATTCGAACAGTATTCGAACAGATTTTACGTTCTTTTTTGTCGAGAATTTCTTCTCGCCTTTTCCTATTATTGCTTCGAATGGTTTTAATTTCCTCGTAGTCGTAGATCGAGTCGAAGAAACGTTAAAACGAGATATCTCGTAACCCGGCCGCAAAGTTCGATTTGTTTTATATAAGAGATATCACCGTGACCTGTTCGCCATGTGTTAATTATATCATGATTTTTTAATCGATAGATCGAGAAACATTTTCTCGAGCAATTGGACTTTTAACGGATTATTAAATTCTCAGGCTTTATTCGAAAATTATCGAATTATATGAAATTAAATAAAAAAAAAAGAAAGTCTTACGACGATCAAATATATTAGATCGTTCGAAAAGTAATTTCGTCGTTTTTCATAACAACTCGAGAATGAAATTAAACCATCTCTGGATCTAGATGGATTAAAATTTACAGATTAGTAGTGCAAATTCGATGATTACGTTGTTAATTTTCTCGAACAAAAATAAATTGATCGTACATTATTATTATTATTATTGTTATTATTATTATTATTATATTATAAAGAGCTCGAGTAGTTGCATTATTACGAACAATCCTTCGATTACGAGATTGCCACTTTGACCGACGCCCGTAAATTAATTCCGTATCATTTACGATCTGCTTTACGATCGCGATAAAATTACCGCCATTCACGTATTCCGCGATTAACAAGGGAAGTGATTGAAATAATGGTTCGAACAATGTATTGAAAATAAGAATAAGAAAATTTATTTTCGAATTTATACAAGTTTTTTAAAAAATTTTAATAATCCTCTTTTTATTTTGTTTACAGAATTAAACAAATATATAGGCAGTTATTTCGTAAATTTATTAAAAAACATTTAAATTTTAATTTTATATGATACCTCGAAATATCTATTTTAATTTATAAATTATCGATAAGTATTTTATTTTTTTTTTATAAATTAAGCTTAAAATAATTATTTTAGGTTAGAAATTTATACAATGTGACGATTTGTCGATGATTTTTTTATACATTCCATGTTGTTTCACGTAATAAGAGTAGGATATATGAAAAGTAGAAATTATTTATTTTACTCCCAAAACAATACTAAAATTAATTTTGTTTGCACATGACATGTACGATCGAACGTTTCGTCACCAGTGGATTCTTTAATCTGATATTTATGGATTAATTTTAATCTAGTTTATGTTATAATGCATCTCTATTGTTCACCTATCACATTTTGGAGAAATAAGCATTAATAATACTCCTAACTTCAATTGGCAATTTCTCGATATTTCTATTCTTACATATTTCTTATATACACACATCCATTATTATTTCTTCTTTATTCCATACTAATTAATCGCAATGTTAATTCTTCTTATATATCTTGTTACATTTTCAAAAGAGATAATAAATTATAATAAAAAGAGTGTTATCTAAACATTTTTTCAAAAAAATTAAATCTCCATACAAGCTCGAAATGGGGGGGAAAAATAATTTTGTTGGACTCTGAACCAAGTTCGAACCAGTCTTGTCGGCTCTCCTCAATCATCGTTGCGTCGACCCTCGACTAAACGTCCACCCTTTCTCGAACGTGTGCAAACGTTCGAGCGAAACGTTCGAGGAAATGGGGGGGAAGCCTCGGGTGTCAACTAGGGTTGTTTGGTCGGTGGCGGCGGCGCAGGTTGTTGCGGGGGTTGCCACGACGCCTGTT
>NW_006263308.1:683195-702843 GCF_000469605.1 Apis dorsata | reverse complement strand
AGGCGTGTACACGGATTTACAGCCGGCAGTCACGGCATCCCGCGGTGGCCACGCGATAGCCGCGTCCTCCTCTATGCAACCGTTACACCGTCGTAAATAAAAACGTTATCCGCAAAGACTTTTCCACCATTTTCGCGCCCTCTCGTTGTAAATCACGAGACTTGCACGCTGCGCGCGTCCAGGAATCCCCGTTACGAACCCCTCCCCCCCTTTCTTCCGACGATTCGCTCGCTAGGGATTTTTTCGCTCGGTGTTCTAGCTCGATAGGGAATCTTGGTATTTTTTCCCCGAGATCGGACTAGTTAGGGACTTTTTTTATCTCGCTAGGGAATATCTTGGCTTCCGATTTCGGTTGTCGATAGGTTGTGATAGGGAGTTTTTTTTTTTAGTAGTGATTTATTTTCAAGAAATCTTGATTGGAATCTTGGTATTCCTTCCAATGATTCGGTTGTCAGGTGTTTTTTTTAGTAGTGATTGATTTCCAAGGAATCTTTATAGGGATTTTGATATTCCTTTCAACGATTCGATTGTTAAACGTTTAGAAAACTTTTTCTATGGTTTATTTCTAAGAAATGTTGGTATCTTGGTTGGAATATTGGTATTTTTTCGATTGTCATCGTTCAGAAAGCTTTTTCTATGGTTTATTTTTAAGAAATATTGGTATCTTGGAATATTGGTATTTTTTCGATTGTCATCGTTCAGAAAGCTTTTTCTATTATTTATTTCTAAGAAATGTTGGTATCTTGGAATATTGGTATTTTTTCGATTGTCATCGTTCAGAAAGCTTTTCCTATGGTTTATTTCTAAGAAATATTGATATCTTGATTGGAATCTTGGTGTTCCTTCCAATGATTCAGTTGTCAGGTGTCTTTTTTAGTAGTAATTGATTTCCAAGGAATTTTTATAGGGATTTTGATATTCCTTTCAACGATTCGATTATCAGACGTTTAGAAAGCTTTTCTTATGGTTTATTTCTAAGAAATGTTGGTATTTTGGTTGGAATATTGGTATTCTTTCGATTGTTGAAGCTAAGAAATTTTTTTTCTTAATATCTCTCTCAATTTCACTGTCTTGGAATCTTGGTATTCGATGATTCGTTGTACTAACGAGCTTCTTTTTGGCGATATCGCAGGTGAGATATCGTATTCTGAGAAATCATAACATTAGTTACCATAAATTTGGAATTATTATTATTATTATTTTGGCACAGAAAAATCAAATTTATCTAAACATTGTGATAAATATTCCAACGTTGAATCATAGTACATAAATTACCAAACTATTTTAAAAATCATTACGTAAATATTTATTGGAATCGAAAATTTTAATATCTAATATCTCGAATTATTCGAGAATTCTTATTCTTCGAAACCCATACTTCTTTCAAAATTCACATTCGCTATAAAATATCGTTCTCAAGATTTGTATAATAAAATATAATAACGATGAACAATCGCATCAATTTCGTTTCATCGAAAACAGATCGAAGAGACGGAATCGTATGATCGAAAGAACGAAAAGAAAATTTTACTTTTGCATTTGTATATTTTAATCGAACACGTGCGGATCCACGTTTTATCGCCGCCCCTTCTCCCCTCCCCTCCCCTCTCACGCGTGAGCGCACGCCTATTTAAATATTTACCGCGGCCCGGAAACGCACACCCGCCGCTTTTATTTGCCACCCCTCCTCGTTTCCTCCACACACCTCTAAATTGGCAGGACTTTGCGATGGAAATATTGACCGTGGCCATCTCGCAACACCCCCTTCGTCTTCGTTCTGCGACCCAGAATATACGAACATCCTTGACCCACTCTCCTCGCACCGTTCGACCTCTCCACATTTTCTTTCTTTTTTTTTTAACCATCGTGAATACGTAAGAACAATGATATCACACTTTGCGGCTTAAGATCAACGAGAGAAATTAAACAATCGAAAATCTACGCGGTGGATTGATACGAAATATTACGAAACTTCGAAATCGAGTTTAAGAATAATTTATAATAAGAGATTCCTTTCTAATTTTCTAATTTTCGTATGAATGAAATGATTTGAAAGAATGGAATCACAAATTGAACCGCATCTAAATTAAAAATGGAAGTTTAAGAATAATTTATAATAATACTTTTCCTTTCTAATTCTCGTACGAATAAAATGATTTGAAAGAATAGAATCACAAATTGAATTGCATCTAAATTAAAATACGAAATGTGAAAACTTCAAAATGGAGTTTAAGAATAATTTATAATAACACTTTTCCTTTCTAATTCTCGTATGAATGAAATTTGAAAGAATAGAATTACAAATTGAACCGCATCTAAATTAAAATACTAAATGTGAAAACTTCAAAATGGAGTTTAAGAATAATTTATAATAACACTTTTCCTTTCTAATTCTCGTATGAATGAAATTTGAAAGAATAGAATTACAAATTGAACCGCATCTAAATTAAAATACTAAATGTGAAAACTTCAAAATGGAGTTTAAGAATAAAATTTATAATAACTTTTCCTTTCTAATTTTCGTATGAATGAAATTTGAAAGAATAGAATCACAAATTCAATCGCATCTAAATTAAAATACTAAATGTGAAAACTTCAAAATGGAGTTTAAGAATAATTTATAATAACACTTTTCCTTTCTAATTCTCGTACGAATAAAATGATTTGAAAGAATGGAATCACAAATTGAACCGCATTTAAATTAAAATACGAAAGGTGAAAACTTAAAAATGGAGTTTAAGAATAATTTATAATAACACTTTTCCTTTCTAATTCTCGTACGAATAAAATGATTTGAAAGAATGGAATCACAAATTGAACCGCATTTAAATTAAAATACGAAAGGTGAAAACTTAAAAATGGAGTTTAAGAATAATTTATAATAACTTTTCCTTTGTAATTTTCGTATGAATGAAATTTGAAAGAATAGAATTACAAATTGAACCGAATCTAAATTAAAATTCAACACGATCCCCGTACCTCTCCAAAATGTTAACCCTCGATAACCGCCTCCTCCCCCATTAATCCAAATTCTCCTCCATCGTACGACCTAAATCTTCCCAGCCACGATCCACTTTCGAACAAACTCCAAGCTTTCAAACTTCCAAACTCGCCAGAGAGAGAGAGAGAGGTTCTGGATCTCCATATCGCGGATCCATAAGCGCGAAACACCGACGATAAAACCGATCCTCGAAAGGACGTCGCTCGAATAATCTATGAGACACGCGTCTCGACCGATTTCGAAGACCGAAGAAGAACCATCTCTCTCGGATGGTTTCCCTCCATTGTCCTCTTCTCTCCCTCCCTCCTCGTTTCAATTGCAACCGAACTCGAACTGACCGACGCCTCGTCGCTCTAAACGAATCGTGACTCGATTAACAGCATACCTAATAGAAATCCTAACAGATCCTAATAGAAATTATTGATTCGATCGAGGCTAGTTCATACGTTGGAAATTTCGAATACGAGGAGAGTTGCTGTTGCGTGGAGATAATTGTCGATCGTTCTTGCTGGATTTTAAGAATAATTGACAACGTTGTTTTATGAGAGGTTTAAGAAAAATTATTGACTCGATCGAGGAGAGTTGTTGTTGTGAGAAAATTGGAGAATTGATTCTTACTAGATTCTAAGAATAATCGACAACGTTGTTTTATAAGAGGTTTGAAAGATTTGAGAAAAATTATTGATTCGATGGAGGTTTATATGTAGGAAAGGGAAATCTCAAATAAATTTAATTTGATCGAAGAGAGAGGGTTGTTGTTGCTTCGAGAGAATTGGAGAATTGATCGTTCTTACTGGATTTTAAGAATAATCGACAACGTTGTTTTATGAGAGGTTTGAGAGGTTTAAGAAAAATTATTGACTCGATCGAGAAGAGTTGTTGTAAGAAAATTGGAAAATTGATCGTTTTTGCTGGATCCTAAGAATAATCGACAACGTTTAATCATAGTACATAAATACATAAATCATAGTACATAAAACAAGTTTTATGAGAGGTTTGAAAGATTTAAGAGAAATTATTGAGGTCAGTTTATACGTAGGAAAGGGAAATTTAACTTCGAGAAAATTATCGATCGAGAATTGTTGCTAGATCTTAAAAATAATCAATAACGTTGTTTTATGAGAGGTTTGAGAGATTTGAGAAAAATTATTGACTCAATTGAGATCAGTTTATATGTAGAAAAGGGAAATTTAATTCGATCGAGGAGAGTTGTTGTTGCTTCGAGAAAATTATCGATCGAGAATTGTTGCTAGATCTTAAAAATAATCAATAATATTGTTTTATAAGAGGTTTGAGAGGTTTGAGAAAAATTATTGACTCAATTGAGATCAGTTTATATGTAGAAAAAGGAAATTTAATTCGATCGAGGAGAGTTGTTGTTGCTTCGAGAAAATTATCGATCGAGAATTGTTGCTAGATCTTAAAAATAATCAATAATCTTGTTTTATAAGAGGTTTGAGAGGTTTGAGACAAATTATTGACTCAATTGAGATCAGTTTATATGTAGAAAAAGGAAATTTAATGCGATCGAGGAGAGTTGTTGTTGCTTCGAGAAAATTATCGATCGCGAATTGTTGCTAGATCTTAAAAATAATCAATAATCTTGTTTTATAAGAGGTTTGAGAGGTTTGAGACAAATTATTGACTCAATTGAGATCAGTTTATATGTAGAAAAAGGAAATTTAATGCGATCGAGGAGAGTTGTTGTTGCTTCGAGAAAATTATCGATCGAGAATTGTTGCTAGATCTTAAAAATAATATTGTTTTATGAGAGGTTTGAGAAAAATTATTGACTCAATTAAGGTAAATTTATACGTAGAAAAGGAAAATTAACTCGATCGAGAAGAGTTGTTGTTGCTTCGAGAGAATTGTCGATCGAGAATTGTTGCTAGATTTTAAAAATAATCAATAATATTGTTTTACGAGAAGTTTGAGAAGTTTAAGAAAAATTATTGATTCAATTGAGATAAGTTTATACGTAGGAAAAGGAAATTTAACTCAATCGAGGAGAATTGTTGTTGCTTCGAGAGAATTATCGATCGAGAATTGTTGCTAGATCTTAAAAATAATCAATAATATTGTTTTATGAAAGGTTTGAGAGATTTAAGAGAAATTATTGATCGAAATTAGTTTATACGTAGGAAAGAAAAATCTTAAATAATTCGATCGAAGGGAGAGGGTTGTTATTGCATCGAGAGAATTGGAGAATTGATCGTTCTTGCTGGATCCTAAGAATAATCGACAACGTTGTTTTATGAGAGGTTTGAGAGGTTTAAGAGAAATTATTAACTCAATTGAAGTCAGTGTATACGTAGGAAAGGGAAATTTCGAATACGTTTAACTCGATCGAGGAGGGTTGTTGTTGCTTCGAGAGAATTGTCGATCGTTCTTGCTGGATCTTAAGAATAATCGACAATGTTGTTTCTTTGAATTGATAAGTGTCTGGAGTTTGATGATTATCGGAAAGTTATTTACCTCTTTTGCATTGTTATATTTTGTTCTCAGGAAGAGAGAATAATTGTGATTCTTAGATCGGTTGCAATCTTCAATTTGAATACGAAAATATAGGAAATAATTTTTTCGACATCGATTTTAAGTTTTGAGTTCGTTAGATTATGATAGAAAGCGATTAATTATATTTGTTTGGAAATATTGAATTTTTAGATTTTGATGATGATCTACTAACTGTTCAATTTATTAAATATTCGAATAAAATATTGATATTAGGTTTTGTTCTTTCGTTGGATCCTTCACTCGTAATTTTGAATTCTTCTTTATTCGATGATCAATTATTAATAATCATTAATCATTTAATAACCAATCGATATTAACTTTCCTTCCTTTATTAGATTACACTTAAATTTTTTGATGTCCAATAAATAAATACAAATAGAAATTACGAATCTTTATTATTTTTATCATTTATTATTATCTATTATTATTATCTCATTGATATTTAATCAAACAAGGGATCGATAATAATTTTCTACTTCTCATTACGAACACTTCACCTCACATCTACTAATCCAAAAAAGATTTTTAGATTAAACAACGCGTTAAAGCGTACATCACTCTTCTCGATCGTAGCCTTTCGATTTTCCCTTCCACTTTTTACTTGCTTGACGATCGTTGAACAAAGGATGGATTATTAACTTTTTGCTGCCTATCTAATAATTCTCGAATGTCGAGCGATTCTCTTCTCGTCTCGGTTGCTTTCGGTTAAAAAGCGAATGCATTATTATCATCCTTAAAGGAGTCGAGTCCCTCGGGAGCAGGAATTTTCCAGGCTGGTCTGAATTCAGAGGGGAGGATAAAAGGAGGAGAATCATCGATTGCTCCCCGATTATTTCCACCCAATTATAATTATTGCTGCTCTTTCAATTCCCTTTCATCTCTTTTCCTCTCTCACTCTTGTTCTTTTGTTTCACACTTATCGAGCGTGACGATCGAAATTATTGGAAAATTAAAAAAAGAAGGAAAAATAGACAGAATTGGGGATTTTTGTTTCGAGAAAATAAGAAACATTGTAAATATTGGAAAAATATTATTAAACTATTGTTACAAATCGTATTAATATTATGAGAAATAAATAAATTTTTTAATTGAGATATTAAAATATTTTTAATTCTTGTAAATTAATGTTTATTTCTAATGCATTGAAGTTTATCTTCCTTTTCGATTATAGTATACAGTGAGAAATATGTTAAAAATAAAAATACCTGTAAAAATGAGCGTTTCTGATTAACCAATCAGATTAACAGTATTCCTTTTAAGACACTTCTTTCCACCAATGAAAAGCAATCATTCGTGACTCGAATCGTTCGTAAAACTATCAAATCGCTTATTATTTTATAAAATTAATTATTTCATACGGGCAAAGAAATATGTTAAAAACAAAAATACCTGTAAAAATGAGCGTTTCCTTCTGATTAACCAATCAGATTAATCGTATTCCTTTTAAGACACTTCTTTCCACCAATAAAACTCGTGACTCGAATCGTTCGTAAAACTATCAAATCGCTTATTATTTTATAAAATTAATTATTTCATACGGGCAAAGAAATATATTAAAAACAAAAATACCTGTAAAAATGAGCGTTTCCTTCTGATTAATCAATCAGATTAACCGTATTTCTTTTAAGACAATAAATTTTTTCCACCAATAAAAGTCATTCGTGACTCGAATCGTTCGTAAAACTATCAAATCGCTTATTATTTTATAGAATTAATTATTTCATAGAAATATTAATATTCATATTGTTCATAAAATATTAATAATTTCATAGAAATATTTCAAAGAAATATTTTTTATTACGAATGATTCGATACTTTTATATTTCTTCATGCAACACAATCGAATCATAGACTTATCCTTGTTATATATTAATTTAAAAAAATTATTAATTAATTAATTAATAAAGAGAGGAGAGAGCAAGAGATAAAGAATGGAAGAATAATAAAATGGCGGCGTAATCCTTGACCATTCATCGCAAACTCGACAGGTTGTCCACTTTCTTCAAGTTGTAGAGCTTTTGAAGTAAGGATAATGGGAATCACGGGCAGAGAGTTCCATATAGACGTTGCTCGATCTAAAATGGCCACGTTATAGAATATAACGAGGTTTGACAGTTCTGCCAGAAACTATCGCCTTGCAACCAATCTCTCTCGCCACGATCCGTGATCTCGAATTCTCGAGTAGTCGCGATTCTCACCCCTTCCACCCTTCTGCTCCTTTGTCTTCGTCTTTGACTTAAATTACCACGAAAATTTTTCGATATTTCTCGCTCTCTTCCTTTTTCTTTTTTTCTTCTCTAACGAAATTTCATTTCATTTGTAAACAACACGTGTATTATGCTGTCAATCGAAATAAAATAAATATATTCAATCATATGGTTTAGTAATATTAACTTTATGAATTTTTGGTTTAATTTTTCTATCATTAAATGGTAATAGATTAAATTGTTTATTAATTAATTTAATATTAATAATAATATTATTATTAGTATTTTTATCAATAAATTTATTAGTTATTATTTTATTTATTTTATGAATTAGGTTTATTAATTATTTTTTATATATTTGTAAAATGAGGTTATAGAGAAAATCGTTAGTTGGCAGGGTTTTATTTAATATTTTATACAATAATTTTTTCTTTATCTATATTATATATTATTTGTTATATTTATTGAATCATTCATTCAATTATCAATATATAAATATAATTATCATTCAATTATCATTCATATTGAATCGTATCATTCAATTAATTAATTAAAATATAATATTAATTGTAAAACATTTATTGTTCTTAATTCTAACTTTCTGGATATCCCCAAAGGTATAAATACTTCACAAATATTATTAAACACATTGCAAACGCACCCATTCGACGCCCATTCACAAAAGAGAGATACTTTTTTCCTCGATGAGAATCTGAGAATTCGTGACTCGAGCACGAAAGTGAGTAAGAGTTTACCCTGTTGGATCCAGTTTCCATGGATATTGGTTATCGATCGAGGGAAGAAACGAGGAGGGCGTGAAGACTCTCGTTCCTTGCGAAATTTAAACCGAGACAAATTGATCATTGCATTCGAAACTGTATGATTCTCTTTTAAAAATATGTTAAAAATGAATATAACCTCTCGTTCCTTACGAAATTTTTCTAAAATATATTTAACCTGAGAATCAAATCGATTATTGAATTCGAAACTATATGATTCCTGTTTAAAAAGGGGGAGGATGTGAATATAGTCTCTCTTGCGAAATTTAACTGAGACAAATTGATCATTGCATTCGAAACTGTATGATTCTTGTTTATAAATATGTTAAAAATGAGGAGGACGTGAATATAGACTCTCATTCCTAGCAAAATTTTTCTGAAACATATTTAACCTGAGAATCAAATCGATTATTGAATTCGAAACTATATGATTCCTGTTTAAAAAGGGGGAGGATGTGAATATAGTCTCTCTTGCGAAATTTAACTGAGACAAATTGATCATTGCATTCGAAACTGTATGATTCTTGTTTATAAATATGTTAAAAATGAGGAGGACGTGAATATAGACTCTCCTAGTAAAATTTTTCTGAAACATATTTAATCTAAGAATCAAATCGATCATTGCATTCGAAACTGTATAATTCTTATTTAAAAATATGCTAAAAATGAATATAAACTCTCGTTCCTAAAATTTTTCTGAAACATATTTAACCTGAATCAAATCGATTCGCATTGCAATTAAAAGTTTAAATCACTATCCTCTTTGAAACAATGAAATTTTTCTCACACGTGTGTGAAAACAGTTTCCAAAATAATCTAATATTCTGGGTTAAACGCAGCTCGTTCCGAATTTTCCGAGGAAAAGAGTTTTCGTCCTTGCCGTGGTTTGGATGGAATTCGAGGAAGAGTAGATTTTGTTGGGGCGGTGCCAGGTTAGGGATAAGGACACGTGACCGAGGAGGATTGCATTCCAATCGATCAAGATTGCTTTCCTCGGAATTCGACTTTGGGGAGGTGTTGTTACGTTCGAGTAACGAGTCGGTTGTCGGGCTAAGTAAACTGAGTTAAGTAGAGAAAAATGATACAAGTTTATCTTATAAATATTAGATTCACAGAAGATCGATTGACAATACGTTGGATTATGTGTTTAGATTGCAACAATTGGAAAAAACTTGAACAGAATCGATATTATATTACAGGGAATAATTTTAAACAATTTTAAGTTAAATTAAAAAATTTTGGATTTTAAATTATAGGTTAATTGTAGATCAAGTACATGCGTCTACTTTTTCTTAACAATTTTTTATTATTTATTATAACAATTTATTATAACAATATTTTTTATTAACAATTACAATTTTTTGTTTCAGTTCCTGGTGAAAACACGCTCTCCACAAAAATCCACGGAAATCCTCAGTCATTTGACAAGTAAGCCCAATAATTACATATACGTTTTCTTCGTGATTATGTCGTACAAATCTTTTACACTTCTCGTCTTACTCGCAAAAAGACAGCTCCGTTCCTTATTTCCGCCACGAGCCAATGGAACGTCCAAGATGAATTGAAACGTCGTTAAATTACGCGAATAAATCGCTGATCCAATGGATCTGAATTAAGTGTTGAGATTAACAAGCGGAAGAGACTTAAATGGAATCAGTATCGGAGTGTTATATGCAGGCAAAAATATTAGATTTCGAATTTTAATCGAAATCTTGTTCCCTCTATCTTTTGCTCATTGCACATTCGCTCTCAGTTATATAATAAGTATACATTTTTCTTCGTAATTGTATCGTGCAAACTTGGTCTTATCCGCGAAAAGACACTCCTCTTTTTTTTAGTTATTTAATTCTCCTCTTTATTTATTTTTTCAATTTAATAAATAACTGTTTAAGCTTATAACTTTCGTCTCACTCACGAGAAGACGCTCCTCCTTCTTTATTTCCATAACAAATGATGGAACGACGTCCAAATTAAATCTAATGGATCTGGATTAAATATTAAAACTCGATTAAGTGGAAGAAAACTCGAATAGAACCAATATTAGAGTATTGTGTACAGGCAAAAATTTTAGATTTTTGAAGAAATAATCAACTGTCTAACTATATAATTTTCGTCTCACTCACGAGAAGACTCCTCTTTCTTTATTTCCACAACAAATGATGGAACGATGTCCAAATTAAATCTAATGGATCTGGATTAAATATTAAAACTCGATTAGAATCAACATTAGAGTATTGTGTACAGACAAAAATTTTAGATTTTTGAAGAAATAATCAACTAATAAATAAACAACTGTCTAACTATATAATTTTCGTCTCACTCACGAGAAGACTCCTCTTTCTTTATTTCCACAACAAATGATGGAACGACGTCCAAATTAAATCTAATAGATTTGGATTAAATATTAAAACTCGATTAGAATCAACATTAGAGTATTGTGTACAGGCAAAAATTTTAGATTTTTGAAGAACATTCGCTCTCCACGCGTCCTCCTCAGTTTAATAAACAACTGTCTTATAATTTTCGTCTCACTTGCGAGAAGACGCTCCTCTTCCCTCTTTCTTTATTTCGACAACAAATGGTGGAACGACGTCGAAATTAAATCGTTCTAATGGATCTGGATTACGCGATTAAATATTAAAACTCGATTAAATGGAAGAAAGCTTGAATAGAATATTAGAGTATTGTATGCAGACAAAAGTTTTAGATTTTAATCGTTACTCTCCCCATCTTTGTTCCAGTTGCTGAAAACATTCGCTCTTCACATTCTAACTCTACAATTTTACTAGCTAATACTTTTAATTACGACCAATTATATCGCGCAAAACCTTTCGTATTTCGTGCCACTTGTAGGAAAAAGACATCTTCGTACACTCCTCTTCCTCTTCCTTTATTCCCACCACAAGCCAATTTCACAATCCTATAATCCAAAATGAATCGCCATTAACAAATCCAATGGATCCGAATTACGCGATATAAAAGTATGAAAAACTCGATTAAATGAAAAGAAAACTTGAATAGAATCAATATTATATTAATTAAAAAACAATTGTAACAAAAATTTTAATTCTTATTCTCTCTCCATCTTTCGTTCCACGCGTCCTCATTTCAATAAATAAATAAGTCTAACCGTATAATTTCCAATGTTTTTCTTCCGCACACTTCGTCTCTCTCGCGAGAAGAAGACGCTCCTCCTCTTCCCTCCTTCCTTATTTCCACCAGGAAAGCCGCCTTGGAACGACGTCCAAGATGAATCGCCGTTAAATTACGCGAACAAATCGCGGTCTAACCGACTTGTACATTGTTTGTCTTCATCCTCGCGCCAATTTCCCAACTGTTCCCCTCTCTTCCTTCTCCCCTCTCCTTCCCTCTCCCCTTTCCCCTCCTCTTCTCGCGGTCTGGCTTATAGACGCTCGTGAGACCTTTTAACCGCAACATTATCGTCTCTGAACGGGCTGCATTCATCCGTAATAACGTGTATCAACCAAACTCGCGCGATAATAAAATTTCCTTCGACAAGAATTTGTTTTTAGATAGATCGTTCCTCATCGATAATATAATATTATATATATAACCCCGTTTTTTCCTCGCCCTTTTCTGATAATCCCGCGTGTGTCATATTTTATTTGATACACGTCGCTTATTCCCACTTTGCGCAACTCTTTGCGAACAACTTCTTCGAGATTGGCCAGGTCCTTGACCCAAATCTTCTATCGATTTTTCGTGCAACCCGGTTTCGCACAATTGCATTCCGTTTTCCAGGCGAGCATTCGTTTCATTCGATCGCTTTGCGAATCGTGTCGTCTTTGTTCTTTAACTCTTTCTCTCTTCTTTTTCTTTAAAAGAAAATCATTTTCAAGGATTATTATGCCAGGAAGAAACGATATATTTTTCTTTTCTAAGAAGAGAAACTTGTATGTTTTCATTGATCACGAGTATTTCTTTAAAAGAAAATCATTTTCAAGGAATATTATTCCAGGAAGAAACGATATATATTTTTCTTTCCTAAGAAGAGAAACTTGTATGTTTTCATTGATCACGAGTATTTTTTTTTATTTATTTCTTTAAAAGAAAATCATTTTCAAGGATTATTATTTCAGGAAGAAGTATTTTTTTTCTAAGAAGAGAAACTTGTTTTCATTGATCATGGGTATCTTTATTTCTTTAAAAGAAAATCAAAGGATTCGCATAATTATATTTAATTATTTCGTTTAAAGGATATCTTTGAAGATTTCAATGGTCAAGTAAAACGCAAAAATTGGTCGAAGCTTATTTAATTAAATTATACAATTATAAGAAAGTGAAGACAGTTTGTTTTGATAATCTCCTTTATATATTTCCTCGCAAATGCAATCGACCAAAGGATAAAGAAAAGAAACAAAAACGTTCGAAATTTCTTTCGAAGGAATAACATATCAATCCTCCCCCTATTCCAATCATTTATTAAAAAACAACATTTGCCATTTCCGGTCGTTGGAGGAACTCGTTCCGCGAATTTGTCAGCCGCTGATCCACCAGGATGCGAGGGGGGGAGGAGGAAGAGGAGGAGGAAGAGGAGTTAATTTAACTTCCTTGGAGGATTTCACGATGGCGTAATTAAATTTCGAAGCAACGTAGGCGAGCAATTACTGCGTCGTCCGCGTGTTTTCGACGTCTCTGGGCCGAGTTTCCGAGTCCATCGTGCGATTACTCGCGATACCTTCGAGTTTATCGGCCTCGAGACGATTCTCGCGAAACATCTTTCTCGATTCCGTTCTAGAGGCGAGGGGAAATCGATTATTTTAACGTTAATCCCCTCTTCATGTTGGGATATCAACGTTTGTACCTCACCTCCTGTGAACGAGATTGTCACAGCAGGAGGGGATTGGCACGATTACGTATCAGGAGTTGTGTACATGAAGGTTTTCGAATTACTATATATAAAAGATTCGAGAAGATTAGACACGGAAAAAAGAGAAAAAAAAATGGATAAATTCGAGCGAATCGTTCACAACTTAAGTTTATGACCAGTGAAGACTGAGATAGTTTGATGGTATGAGGGGGGATAGAATGATGGAGCATTGATGGGCGATTTTAGATCGGTGAGGTTATGTGCAGAGTGTTCTGTAACAGGTGGGTAGATAGTCGACGGTGGATTGGACGAGTGGCAATCGAAAATGCGGTGGCGAGTCTGTCCACGCGCGGTTTACGTGGAAGAGAATCGATAGAAATCAAGTGGAATGGTATGAAAACGCGATAAGTTAGATTAGAAACTTTGTAGAGCTTATATATTTGATATGGGGCCTATATGGAAATGATTAGGTTAGGTTAGATTAATCATGAGTGCAAATTGGGATCGGAATCTAATTTAGTTTGCACGATGATTATTATTTGGTACAAATACAAGTTTTTCTTTTCTTTTTTTAGTTTATAACCGGAATTTAACTTAGTTTGTAACAAATAATTATGTGCAAAATTGATGTGAAAGTTTTCCTTTTTCAAGAACAATAAGTTAGGTTAGATTAATAATGAGAAAATTAGTTTGAATTAGATTTTAATATAAATAATTATGTTTGATGCAAAATTGATATAAAAGTTTTTCTCTTTTTCAGGAACAATAAGTTAGATTAGATTAATAATGAATAGAAGAATTTAGATTAATTTGAATCAGAACTTAATATAAGTTTATACGAATAATAATTATGTTTGTATAAAATTTATATAAAAGTTTTTCTTTTTTTCAGGAACAATAAGTTAAGTTGAATTAGTAATGAGTGGAAGAATTTAGATTAATTTGAATCAGAATTTAATATAAGTTTAATAATATGTTAATATTATTATACAAATAATAATTATATAAAATTGATATAAAAGTTTTTTTCTTTTTCAGGAACAATAAGTTAGGTTAGATTAATAATGAATAGAAAAATTTAGATTAATTTAAATCAGAACTTAATATAAGTTTAATAATATGTTAATATAATTATATAAATAATAATTATGTTTGTACAAAATTGATATGAAAGTTTTTCCCTTTTTCAGGAACAATAAGTTAGGTTAGATTAATAATGAATAGAAAAATTTAGATTAATTTAAATCAGAACTTAATATAAGTTTAATAATATATTAATATAATTATACAAATAATAATTATGTTTGTACAAAATTGATATAAAAGTTTTTTTCTTTTTCAGGAACAATAAATTAAGTTGAATTAGTAATGAGTGAGGAAGAATTCAAATTAGTTTAAATCAGAATATAAGTTTGTATAAATAATTATGTTTGGTGCAAAATTGATATGAAAGTTTTTCTCTTTTTCAGGAACAATAGGAAGAATTTAGATTAGTTTGAATCAAAACTTAATAATATGTACAAATAATTATGTTTAGTATAAAATTGATGTGAAAGTTTTTTTCTTTTTTCAAGAACAATTAAATTAAATTAATGAAAGAATTTAAGTTAAGTTGAAATTAAATTTGAATCAGAACTTAATATAAATTTGTAGAAGCAACTATGTTTGGTGCAAAAGCTTGATGTGAAAGCTTTTTTTTTAAGATATAATAAGTTAAATTAGATTAATGAAAGATTAGATTAGCTTAGAATTTTATTAGAATTTTTCAAGAACAATAAGTCAAATTAAATTAACGAATAAAAGAGTTTAAGATTTGATTTGAAGAATTAGATTTGAATCAGAATTTCATTTAATTTAAAATCATTTAATGTAAGTTTTATAAACAACTATATTTGGTACAAAATTGATGTGAAAGTTTTTTAGAAATAATAAATTCAATTGAATTGAATAATGGAAGAATTTAGATTAGTTTAAATCAAAACTTAATATAAGTTTATACAAGCAACTATATTTGATGCAAAATTGATGTGAATGTTTTTCCTTTTTTCAGGAACAATAAGTTAGGTTAAATGTAATAATGAATAGAAAAATTTAGGTTAGAATTAGATTTGAATCAGCTTAATTTAGTTTCTTTTTTTCAAAAACAATAAATTAGATTAGTTATGACTTATAAATTACTTAAATAATTTATAATAAACGAAAATTCTTATAAAATATATATCTATATATATAATAATCCTCGAATTTTTCTATTTTTACATTACAAACTTATTAACTATATATACGTATCGAATATCAATGATAATAATATAACAATTCTTCTCGATTCTTATTATTAAATTCAAATAACTCAAAAAAGTTAGATTCATCCTGATAAAGGAACAATTCTTCTAATTTGTTGGATTCCAAGAATCGAGCTGGTATCGTGTCCACAGTCAACGCGACGAAGAAGCGAAAATTGGCAGTGGCTGGCAAAACACGTTAAATATCAAGAACGAAAGATTGTTGACACGAGATACGGGATGTGAAAATTACGCAAACGTTGCGCGGCCACCGGGATCGTCACCTGGCCAGTCAGTCATTCATGCGGCATGCGTACACAAGCGTCGCGACGCGACCAAGCCCCGACTGTCCGCTTTATTTTCGTCACGGGGAACACTATTTCCGTTGGGGTAGAATCCAATCAAGTCTACCAAGAATTAGGTCGAGTTGAAATTCTACTAGAACTCTAAAGAGCACTTATCTATTTCTATTTCTATTCTTCCATTTCTTTTTATATATAACGATTCGAAAACTTTCAAACTTTTAAACTTAATATATATAAATATATATTAAACTTTTGAGAGTTGTAGTGCGACGTGAAATATATTCTTGCATCTAAGGATTATTCGTCCATCTCTGAAAACTATTCTTAGAAGCAACTGAGTGTTACTCTTATCTTTCTCAATACACGCAATATCCTTCTATATATATATATAAGAATAACAATCGTCAAACTATACCAAATCATATCATTCATATACATCCCAACGTAAACTCCTTCCTCTCAACCTCCACCTGTAAAGAATCCATTCTACCTCCATCCTTCGAGTTATTCTTCTACTTCACCCTCCTCCCTCCGACGAATTCTCTCTCGCCCTCCCCTCCATCCCAACGTCGTCACCAAACGTATTTTTCGAAGAGCACAGATGCTACGAATCGAATATTTCATCGGTTGGAAAAGGAACGTTCGATTAATTAGTTCTCTCTCTCTCTCTTCCTCTCTCTGTGCACTCTATGCACTCTAACTGCACGGTGTGCGTAACCGCTTCGGTTTGGGGGAGGGGAGGGGAGGGGAGGGGCGGAGAAGACGCGGTTACGCGCGAACTAAACGCAGTCTGGCCTGTGCACGTCGGTGTCGTTGCTCGGTGTTAGTTGGCCAGATTCGTAGGTAGGTTGTCTGGCCGATGGCCTTTTGACTCGAGCGCAGTTTCATTCGCGAGCTGCGCCTCGTTCGTCGCCCGTGCGCTTCTCCAGTCTCGCCCCACCGTCTTCGACCCTTCGCTGGAGGATCTCGAATTTTGCGTGGATCGACATTTTTCTCTTCCCCGAGATTCATCGATTTCCAAAGGTTCTTTTTTTCTCTCTCTCTCTCTCTCTTTCTCTCCTCATTTTTAGGATATATTTCTCACGTCGATTCGAATATCGACATTGCTCGTTCGCCGCATCAATGATGCAACTCGAAATTTTTCTTATTCGTGGTTATTTGGAATGTCGTTTGGAATTTTTTTCTTACGTATCGAGGCTCGAAGAGTCCCTGTAAGTGAGTATTCTCCAAATTGATGAATAACTCGTCGTCTCGTAATTTTGATTTTTTCTCGAGTTGCGTCGTTGTTGTCGTAAACGAGCAGTGCGTAGGCGTCTTGATATTAATTGTGTCGAATGGAGAAGACTCTTTGTTTAATCTTGTACAATTTATTTTAGAAATTCATATTTATATATATAATACAAATTGATGGAAAAGGAAGTGGGAGAGAAAATGTTGGGAGGACGAGATATCGAGACTCTTTCGAAAAAGTTTTTCACTGGGTGGGTATATATTTCTCGTCGTTAGTAGAATAATCAGAGCTGCGATATAATCGAAGTTTCACAGTGTTTCGAATCGATCGCGATTTTATTTCTTCGATTTATAGCCGCTATCACTATCACGCTTACGCGTGAAAATCCTTTTAATTCCAACTCCTCCCCGCCAAGCCACTATCTTGCATTTAATCTTGCATGTTATCTTGCATTATATTTTGCCTAACCTAATTTGTGAGTATATTTAAATAAGTCTAGTTATTATTATTATTTTTCTACGTAGATACATTTCTCAGATCAGAAGAAGAATAATTTCTGTTTATTTCAGTGAGAATATTTGCGATAAATTAAATGATATATGTATATATATATATATATATTTTTTTTTAATTTTAAAATCGAAGTTGAGTTTAGGTTAGTTCGAACAAGTTGGAACTCGTGCGTGGATTAGTATGGTTCAAGTTATATCAAGTTGGTGAAAAACTTAGATTCTTGGTTAATTTAGATTAAATTGGATTTATCCGCGGTTCGATCTACGTTTAGGTTAACTGTTATATAAAACTAGTTTAAACTAGTCGTTCAAAACTAATTTTACATAGATTAAGTTTGCGCTTAGGTCAGTATAATTCTGTAATAACTTTTAGTTACTTTGAATAGCCTGGAATTGAGTTTTGAAATTGAGTTATACGTAAATTATATCAAATCTGGCGCCAAATTTGAATTTTGATTAAATCGGGATTCGTATTAAAATTGTATAAAATAAAGATTAGGTAATTTGACTTCGCTTCGGAATTAATCCAAACATCGATCCGCGCCGAAGTTGGATTAAACTCAAAATCAACCACTAAATCAGTTTGAATCATATCTGGATTCAATCCATATCAAAATTTAAGATTCAATTTAGGTTAGGTTCGATCATATCGATCGTTTAAATCGAATCTATACCGAAACTAAGATTCAATTTAGATCACGTTCAATCTTCGAATCTTATCCAAAATCAACATCAGAATTAAGATTCAATTCAATTTTAGATCACGTTCGATCTTCGAATCATATTTACGTTCGATCCATACGAAAATTAAGATTCAATTCAATTTTAGATCACGTTCGATCTTCGAATCATATTTACGTTCGATCCATACGAAAATTAAGATTCAATTTTAGGTTAGGTTTGATATTGGTTTGAATCGTATTTAAATCCAATCTATACCAAAATTAAGGTTCAATTCAATTTTATATCACGTTCGATCTTCGAATCATATCTGAATTCGATCCATACGAAAATTAAGATTCAATTTAGGTTAGGTTCGATATTGGTTTCAATCATATTTAAATCTACATCAAAACTAAGATTCAATTCAGTTTTAGATCACGTTCGATCTTCGAATCATATTTACGTTCGATCCATACGAAAATTAAGATTCAATTTAGGTTAGATTCGATATTGGTTTCAATCATATTTAAATCTACATCAAAACTAAGATTCAATTCAGTTTTAGATCACGTTCGATCTTCGAATCATATTTACGTTCGATCCATACGAAAATTAAGATTCAATTTAGGTTAGATTCGATATTGGTTTCAATCATATTTAAATCTACATCAAAACTAAGATTCAATTCAGTTTTAAATCACGTTACATCAAGTTCGATCTTCGAAACATATCCACATTCGATGCATTCGAAAATTAAAGTTAAATTCAGGTTAAGTTGGATCATAAGTTCAAAGTTGAGTTGGAATCACATTTAAATCGAACCTACACCAAAATTAAGATTCAATTTTAGATCACGTTACATCACGTTATATTTAATGTTCGAATCTATATATCTAGATTCAATCCGTAATGAAAATTGAAGGTGCAATTTAGGTTAGGTCGGATCACGTTACGTTGATACCTCAAATCGGTTTCAATTCATGTCGAAATTAATATTAAGTTAGGTTAGGATCGCGTTACGTCAAATTCAGGTTAGATCACCGCCGTGATACGCACTGTTCAGAGTTCAGAGACCATTAATCCGGTAGAAAATAATTCCTCGGGACGCGTTATATCCGCGTTGCTCGGCCGTCGTCCCTGTTCTCCCCGGTTTGCGTCCTAACGGATGCGAAACGCACAGTTTTAGCGGGAATGGGTGATCAGGGACGCCATTTGTCGGCTCGCAAGAATGGCTTGGACAGCTGTTGAAAAACGGCGGTAATCTCGCACCAAAAAATATACATTCGTTCCCATGCGATCGTATTATTCCCCCCATTGGATCTC
>NW_006263308.1:681252-683190 GCF_000469605.1 Apis dorsata | reverse complement strand
CTCTCTCTCTCTCTCTCTCTCTCTCTCTCTCTCTCTCTCTCTCTTTTTCACCTCTCGATCGTTCTCCTCGATAAAAATGCGTTTCGCCGGGCGCCACATTTTCGACAGCGAATTTTTATCGTAAACCGATTTCTGCCATCGCGCTCTTTTCAACCCTCCTCCCCCTCCTCCCTGTTTATCGTCTTATGGAACTCGGCTCGCCGCCATTTTTATCGATTTCCCTCGCTTCCCGTCGATTTTCATTTGTCCAAACTCCATTTCCATTTGATTCATGGCTATGCCTCAACGATTGTTTCGCAGATTCGAAACAGGTAGTATCGTGGTATTTGTTGTATCTGTATCACGCGGCCAAAATAAGATGGTTTTAGGAACGATCGATATTTATTCTTTTTTCTTGGAAAAATATTTGACATTTTTTTTCGATGAAGATGAAAATAACGCTCGAAGTATTGTGAAATATATTGTTTTCCATAGTTGATAATGGCTAGGAAGTTTTTCGATAAGTTTGATTCTACTTGAACTTTTAACAATTTAAGAAACGTTATTTTTTTTTGTTAATTCTTTTTTCAAATTAACTATCTAGACAAATTTATATTTTCGAACATTTATGTATTCCGGATCAATTTTTTCCTACGTCGAATGTTGAAAAAAGAAATACATATTTCCATATATATACGAATGATTACCAATAAAAAAATATTTTTCAAAAAAAAAATATATATATATATATATTTATATTTCCACCAAAAAAATTGCATCAAAGATCGACGTTTCACGTTCGAGCACCCTCTCTCGTGAATTTATACCGTTTAAAATTCATCGTGGAATACGAAAAAAAAAAAAAAAAAAAAGAAACAAAAAATAAACAACAAATCCACCAAAATCTATTTTTCCCGTACAAGATTCCCATGCACAAGTGGCGGTTTATCGATAACCGGTTTAATCGAGAATCGATCGTTGGAGGAGCGTAACGAGACACGAAGAAGAGGCGAAAAAAAAGAAGAAAGGGGAGGAAAAAAAAAAAGGAGGAGGAGACGAACAAATAAGTCGACAATCGAGGGAACGGTAAAGTGCAAAAACAGGTGTGCGCGACGTTGGTAATTGAAACGTTAATGGACACCGAGGGAGAGAAGGAGGGGAAAAAGTGTGTCTAGAAACGGTGGACGTTAACATTATCACGGGAAAAAGGGAGGAAAAACGGAAAGGAGGGAGAGCGGGGGACAATGGGGAGAGCCGATCGCGGTGTGCGGCGTCGAGAATTTTAATCGATGTTTCCGGATTGTCGTCGCCACCGTCCTCGCACTTTTGTCCACCGTAATTTTCATTCTCTAACGACTCGATTCTTCCCGCCGGTGAATTCTCATCCTCCGACTTAATTCTCTCGTCGCAGCTTCGTTCGGGTTTCTTCTTTCGTTGTATCGAGTTAATGGGTATTTATTCGTATTCGGGTGTATTTCGTCGAGGTTAGGTCGTATCGAAACAATTTTGCTGGTGATTTTTATGAATTTAAGTTGGTAGCGCGTGAAAGCGTTCACGGAAAAGTGAAATTGAATTATTCGCGATTTTTGTAAATTATGAATTGGGGTTGTACATAGTAATTTTTCACTCGATATTCTCATCCTTCAATTTAATTCTCTCGTCTCTTCTTTCTTCTTTTGTATCGAAATTATTTACGTATATTTCGTCGCGTGATCGAAACAATTTTCTTGGCGATTTTTATGAATTTATGAAAATTATGAAGATTCTCATTCTTCGAGTCTTAATTCTCGTCCCTTGTATTGTATTCTTTTATCAGATGTGTGTATTTTTTTTTTCGTATCGAATTAATAGGTATTTATATATTCGGATATTTTATTGAGGTTAGGTCGTATGATCGAAACAGTCTTGTTAACGATTTTTATGAATTTAAGTTGGTAGCGCGTGAAAGCGTTCACGAAG
>NW_006263308.1:680935-681241 GCF_000469605.1 Apis dorsata | reverse complement strand
AAGTGAAATTGAATTATTCGCGATCTTTGTAAATTATGAATTGGGGTTGTACATAGTAATTTTTCATTCGATATTCTCATCCTTCAATTTAATTCTCTCGTCTCTTCTTTCTTCTTTCGTTGTATCGAAATTATTTACGTATATTTCGTCGCGTGATCGAAATAATTTTCTTGGCGATTTTTATGAATTTAAGATTCTCATCCTTCGATTCTTAATTCTTGTCCCTTGTATTGTATTCTTTTATCGGGTGTGTGTATTTTTTCTTTCGTATCGAGTTAATGGATATTTATATATTTGCGTATTTCA
>NW_006263308.1:679409-680929 GCF_000469605.1 Apis dorsata | reverse complement strand
TAGGTCGTATCGAAACAATTTTGCTGGTGATTTTTATGAATTTAAGTTGGTAGCGCGTGAAAGTGAGACGAAGAAATAAATGGTGATTAAATTATTCGCGATCTTTGTAAATTATGAATTGGAGGTTAAGAATTGGTTATACATCGTAATTTTCATTCGATACTTACCGCAAGATTTTCATTCTCCAAGTTAATTGTCGTTCCGTTGCTGTTTCATTGGATGTTTTCTTCTTTTGTATCGAGTTAACGTGTATTTCTGTACTCGTATATTTTTTTCTTTTTTTTTTTTGAGGTTAAATTGTAATGCACGATTGAAACAGCCTTGTTAGTGATTTTTATGAATTTTAAATTGGAAGTTGGTAGCACGTGAAAATTAGATGGAGAAGTAAATGGCAATTGAATTAGTATTATTCGCGATCTTTCGTAAATTATGACGAATTGGTTGTACATCGTAATTTTCATTCGATTCTTGCCGCTAGATTCTTATCCTTCAACTTAATTATCGTCTTATTGCCGTTTCATTCTTTTCTTAATGTGTATTTGTGTTTTTTTTTTTTTTTTTTTTTTGAGGTTAAGTCGTATCGTGATCTTCGTAAATTACGACTTATGTATTAGTAAAAATAGAGAATGAAACGAAATAAATTGATAAAATGTAGGAACGAAGTATGTAATTGAATTAATAATTGATTTTTATAAATTTCGAATTAGAAGTTACCAGTAGATAATAATAAAGTAAAGTCACGAGATAATCGATTTAGTGACTTTCATAAATTATCAGAAAGTATAGGATATAAAACGAGTTTTACGAGTAAACAACAATTATAGAATAAAAATTATCGTTGGATGAAAGTAAGATAAAACGAAATAAATGAAACGTGAGACTGATATTATTAATAATTATTGGAAATTACGACGAAAGTGGGATAAAATATGGGATAATAGGATGGAATAATGATTAATTATCGCGTATTGGGAGGTGTCGTACGTGAAATGGAAGCAACGGTCATAAGAGAATTAAGGTTCGGATAGAGACAGAGAAACGCCAAGAACTCGAGAGGGAGAAGGGTCAGGTCACAATCACTGTGTAACGAAGACAACAAGGACTTCCTGCATGCTTACGAAGTACATGCTGCCGGTACTCTGACTCTTGGTCTGCATACCGGGTGTCCAAAACAATATCTTTTTTATTTCGATCTCTCGTCCAATCGAAATCTGAACAAAAAAGGTTTTGAAACTTGATCTCGATCAAAATTAACTTATCGAATATTTAAGTCAACCGTTATCATTTTAGTTTCTAAAAATACTTTGTAAAATCATTTCTTTATTTGAATATCATATTGCATTGAAGTTTATTTTTAACTCGATACTTAATGTCATATCATTTCAATTTCTGAAAATATTAAATGTCACGTGTATTCTAATTCTTAAAATTTTGAAAATAAATTTGTGCGGCTAGAAAAATTATTTCTCATCAATTCTAATTTCTAAATTCTGAAAATATTAAATATAACGTGTATATCT
>NW_006263308.1:674428-678841 GCF_000469605.1 Apis dorsata | reverse complement strand
AAATTAAAATTATTCTTAAAATTCTTAAAATTTTGAAAATAAATTTGTGCGGCTAGAAAAATCTCTCATCGATTCTAATTTCTGAATTCTAAAAATAATAAAAAGATTATTCGAATCGTGAGTTTCTCTTTCTTGGATAAAAGCATTCGAGTAATGTTCCAAATTTCCAATCCACGAGCGAATCGCGGGAAGATAGAGCCGTGTCCTCCGTGTATCCGTGCTTCAGAATTCTGATAAACCAATGCGTTCCATTCTCCAACTCCAAAGTGTTTCGTTCAATGGATCTCGAGACTTGGAGATCCGGCAAAGTTCGCAAGTTTGATGGTTGTCTTCCCAGCTATCGGGATTATCCCGAACGATGGTGTCTTCGACCGGTGCATTTACGCCCTTTCATTAGTTCTCCACGATTAACTCCAAGTTGAACGAAAAATAAAGTCGATGATGAAGAAGATTCGTTATTGCGAATTTCATTCTATTTTTTAAATTTTATTTCGTGTATTATTGGATTATTCGCTTTGCTTCGAATAATGACAAGAAGATGGCAGGTTTTTTTGGAGTTATTTGTTTGCTATTGTTGAATTTCGTTAATTTGCATAGAGATATCTTCTTGTTGAATTGTTTAATGAAAGTAAACGTTGTGCCTTTGTTATTGTGAATTTCATTGTATTTTTTAAATTGCGGATTTTATAGAGATATTTCGTGTTGTATTATTGGATGTTATTCGTTTTGCTTCGAGTGATAAGAAGATGACAGGTTTTCGTTAATTTGCATAGAGATATATCTTCTTATTGAATTGTACAATAATAATACATCACAGTTGGTCTTAAGTAAAATTTCTTAATTTCTTAATGCGATATTAACTCGAAGTTGAATGGAAATCGAGAAGAAAATAATTTCGTAGGTCTCGTTGATCAATCGTTTCGTCGTATTTTTCAAGCTTTCATCGATCTTTAAAAGTAAAAATCTTGATCTTGATGGAATCTGTTGAACGCAAGAATTTATTTAGTTATTAAAATTATTAAAATTAGTTAAAATTAGCAAGAGTTATTAAAATTAATC
The DNA here is from genome assembly GCF_000469605.1 of Apis dorsata. Taxonomy (NCBI): domain Eukaryota; kingdom Metazoa; phylum Arthropoda; class Insecta; order Hymenoptera; family Apidae; genus Apis; species Apis dorsata. The sequence continues at coordinate 677,782 of NW_006263308.1, read as the reverse complement.
CTTCTTAGTCTGATCTCAATTCAACAACATTGTAGAACGATAAGATCGAATCGAGATACACAATTTCTCTTTATTCGACTAAATTTCTCCATCTTTGTAAATTATCCATCGTCGATTAATTATATACCCCGTTTCGATCAAAACTCTCCATAAAAAAGCAAGCGACGTTCACACGTGGAGGAGGAATTCCAGGGATAAAAAATTCACTAGCCACTATTTACTAAATTCACTAATACTCTCTTAGACATTTGGATATTTTTAATCGAATATTTTTAATCGTGGAAGGTAAAATAAAATCGAGTTGGTAATTGAATTCGACAGGAGAGAGAGAGAGAGAGGAAAAGATGGGAAGAGGAGAGGAAGAAACGATTTCGTTAAGTGGAACGATACGTCGATGCACGAAATTCAGAATGAATTTATTAAGCGACGGTCTCTTTGAGACGTCTGTCGAATCTCTTATATACCGGGTGTCCATTCATTATTCACCTTCTCGCAGGTACAAAATTTTTGATCGATATTTCGAGACATCGGTGGTAACATCGGTAATCTCTTAGTTCCCTTAATATATATATATTTCACTTGCTTTGGTAAAGTAAAATTTAAAAATTTAATTTCTCAACACATTATAATATATTTGTTCGAAATTTTCATTCTGCTCGTTCTTTTCGAGCTTGTGTGAGACATAACATCAAGCGTTTGGAATATCTTCCATCGAAGCGATTTTTCACTTTCACATATCGGTCGTGTGTCGCATTTTACGTTTTCTTTTTTCCCTATGCTATGCGCGTGCGCAATAGAACGATTTCATCGAACGATTTAATTAGTTCTCGAGTATATTCCGTGCTTTAATTCTATCCCCAAGAAAAATATTTTCAAAGAGCGTATCTTATATCAACGATCGTTAAATCAAGATCGTACTCATCGAATCATATTCGACATATCGAACGAGCATCGAACGATTCGCGGTTGATTTGTCTTTTAATCAGCCTCCCATAGAGGAACGCCATTTCGTTCGAAGAATGGAACATTTCTTTTTTTTTTTCTTTTTTTTTCTTCCACCATTCAGCCTCTTTTGCATTCGCACCGACGTCCACGTGTCTGATATCCGATGTGAAAAATTTTCCCTCCTTTGTTCGAATCTTCTTTCTCTGTCTCTTTCGATTCTGATTCTCGTTTTTCCTTAAACGTGAGAGGGACGTGAGATTGTTTGGTGGAGAGAAGCGTTCATTGAATGTGATTGAATCGATCCTTGGGATAAATTCTGTATTCTTCGTAACTGGGATTGCAGGATTTTAAGTAACCTAAGGATTGCATTGATCGTTGACACGCTCTGTTTAATGAATAACGACGACTCGGTCGATAAATTCGTACTCGCTGGTGGAATTCAAGCAAGTTCCAACGAAAATTTTAAACTTAGTCAACCGCACGTATAACCCTGAAAATCCATTGAATTAAATATCGATCCTTCGATCGTGTTTAGTGTAACTTCGAAGATTTTGTCGAAAGGAATGGACGAAAAATTCCCTAAACTCTTTTCACATTAACATTACGGGTCTTTCGGTTTCCAATTATTGTAACTAGAAGGGTTTTCACCGGTTTTAATTTTAATTTTAATTTTTAAAATTCGATCCTCGTTACGTGGAAGTTTTTATGAAATAATATAATCGAAAATTAATATATTATATATAATGATATTAATACAAGATCGATATAAGTTCATCAGTGAAAATGATGAAGTGAAAGAATTATTTTGTCATTTCTTTGAGCAGTTGCAACGCGATTGGATGTTCATTAACAGTGACAGTGTAGATTCAAAGGTGTAGAGAAACTTGAGGATGTTTACCACAAGGGATGTTTCTGAACTGCACGCTAGGGGAAATTTAGTGGAGCATTTCTGGTTGTGTATTTCTCAGGGTAATTATGTCGTGTTTGACGATTCCTCGACTAATTACCGATTATCAAAAATATTGGATTGGATTACTCAGAATCGATAAAAATTATTCAATTACTTATTTCGAAATCGTTTGCTTCGTTTTATCGATAATAATTGATTAAAATTATGTACAAATCCAAAGTCCCTAGATCGTCTTTTCACCGAAGGTGAAAAGAATTCGAATAAAACTGATTGCTGAAAGCTTCGCTCTAATCCTGAATCCGAAGCATTCCCTGATCTTCTCCTCTCAAAGGGAGAAAACGAATTGGTCGTGTCGCGACCAAGAAGCAGAGAATTAAAATCCAACGTTCCATTATCTGAAGAAGCGAACGTGTTGTTCTATGTTCTATAATTAATGGTATTTTTCAGTCCAATAGTCGAAAGAAGTATCGATATAAATCGAGTGATAAAGTCGGAATCCACGCTGGTGTAATTCCTTGCATAAACATCCGGCATCCAATTACACGATAACGCAATTTCTCGCTTAACTTTGCCGCATCCACCGTCTTCTTTTTTTCCTCCTTTCTCAACTTTTTCCTTTTCAAATAAGGATAGGGATTGTTTGTGAGTGAGATACTCGTGTCTCGAGATACGAGAGGAGAAAAATAGTCTGTTCTTTTTCAACGAGCAATCATCAAAAGATTATTCAATTTTCAAACACGAGATATTGGTTCTTTAAAATATGGTTGTTTTAAAAATTGATCTATTGGAAAAAATTCTTATTCGAATTAGAGGGAAGAGATATAAGAATATTCTTTCTTGATCGATGTTTTGATATCTAAGACTTTAGTTTTTATATGCGTTTAAAAAAAAGGGTTCTGGTATTATTCGTTCGTTGTATGTGTAATCAAATTTATAATTTCATTGATTGAATTATGTAAATTTCCAAAAGTCAATAAAACTCATATAAAAATTGATCGTGAAAAATTTGTCAAGTTTTTAAAAAGAACAGAAAAAATTTTAACTCTTTAATTATTACTTTTATGTTTTTACAATATTCAAAAATTTATAAAGATGCTTCTGACAAAATTAATTGATTATCGTTCAGTGAAAAATAATTAATTCGAATCATCTTTGAACGAATTTAAATTTCGATTTTTCTTCTTTAAAAAATTCAAAATTTCTTCGACAAAATATTATACGCAAATACCGTACAATTTATAATAATAATAATAATAATAAAATCAAATTATAAAATTATACGATAAATCCATTAAAATATAAAGATTCGTTTTTTTTCTTCGGTTTATTCGCATCAATCCTCCTTTAACCAACTTCAATTCATCAGACGCGTCATTACAACCTTCATCCGCCTCAAAACACCCACGAATCTTCCCTCCCCCTTTACGGATACGAAAACAATCTCTATATATACCTCCTCCCTCGCCTCCATGCGAATACCATGACAGAACAACGGGCTA
>NW_006263308.1:671303-674124 GCF_000469605.1 Apis dorsata | reverse complement strand
CCTCGCCACTTGTTCATCGATCACCCCCCTCGACGGATCAGACACCCTCCGTGGAAGGAAGCGAGGTCGAGCGGACGAAACGGTGTGCTCGCGAGTCAAAACACCCTTGGGCCATCCAAACTCCCCTCCCTCGAGCCCGCGTACGTTCACTCGACGTTCCACGTGTGTTGGTTGCGCGTAGAAGCGTGGATTATATCGGCACATGCGCAGTGGCGAGCCAGCCGGCGGCGCGTCAAAACTATTCCGACCGTGGCGTTGCGCTCAGTACGGCGTGGTACGTGGTCGCGTACGGTATTGCTCGCGTCGCTCGATATTCTTCCCTCCGTTTCCGCGTGTTCGCCGGTCAATCAAGTCGTTTTTTTACGGATCAGGTTTGTTTTTTTGGAATTGGTTTCGTTTTTTGGTTTCGTGCTTTCTTAATTCGTGATTAATTCGTGATTGTTTGTGATTGTTTATTTGAGGATTGTGTAGAGTTTAAAATGGGTTTTGAAGAATACGTAAACAATGTGGTGTTTTGGTGAAGCGTTGTCCGTTTGAACAGTAATAATAAATTGATATAGTTTTGCGAATGTATGTGAGAATTATGTGTTGGCGAATTATACGTTGGTCGGTATATTTATGCGTATATTTAACGCTTAATCAGCATTGGTTTTTGAGATTGTTAGAAGGGATTAGGATTGTTTAGAAAAATTTTCACTATTCGTAGGCAGAGTGGAATAAAATAATACGGTTAATATAATTCTCTGTGTAGAAAGAATAGAAGAAAGTAGTATATTATATATAGTTGAATAAAAATTCTTTATGAAAGAGTGGAAGAAAATGAACTAAAATTTTCTCTGTGGAAAGAATAGAAGAAAGTACAATATACTTAGTGAACTAGCGACTCACGCTGTAGTCAAAAGGATGGAACAAACAACATAGCGTGGTACCAATAGCTATACTCTTTCTCTCTTCACGTTCTTTTCACGGAAAGAAAATTTTAATTCGATAACTATGCTACTTTCCACAATAGAACAAATTTATCTCGCGACAAAGACTTACGATTCGAAACGAACTCTAATATCAACAATAACGATGTTTCCAAAATAAACACCCATACAAATAATACTAGCCATAATTCGAATAGGAATCAATACGTAGTAAATGATAATTTTTCTTCGAGTTCTTTCGCGATTCTTTTATTATTTTTTCGAATTGATTTGACGAAGACAATTTGATGGAAAGATTGATTTAGTGAATGTGTGAAGCTTACGTAATAGTATGTTTTTAGAAAGTTTAATAGAGCAGTATTTGTGGTGGAGGGATGTCGGTGGTTTTGTTGGTCGGGGTTGAGGAATATTCTTTTTGGGATCGGTGGTAGGTTCTTGGCGGTTTCTGCGGGAACGTGGTTACGCATCCTCAGCCGCTGACGTGAAATTGCGGCCTTTCGTGAGATGGAAACATGTAAGAAAATTGGGTAGTGTAATATTGAATGCGATTGGTATTCAAATATTCTTCGAAATAATTTTGTAAATACAAATTCTATAAAATTCTGAAAAATTATAAAAATTTTATTGTTTAAGCGATTTGTTTAGATTTTTAGAATTTCGTGTCGATACATTTTTCGATTTCGAAACAATTAATTTTTCTACATTCCGCGATACGAGAATATCAGAGTAACAAAATTATTCTAATAAAAATTTGCACAAATATTTTTTACCGGATAACTTCGAATAAATAAAAAAAGTATTTACAATTTAAAATTGCATTTAAATTATTATAATATTAAATAATTTTATTAGATCGATGAGAGCACGGATTGGCGTATATAAAATTTTCAAAATTTCATAGGAATATATGGGCGAGAAATTTCATGAAATTTTCGACGAGAAAAGTTTCCTCGATCGCGTCGTATCGAAAATATTCTCACAGATTCCAATAAACACAGATTGGTCGCAGTTGACCGATCGTTGGGTATTTCCCGAGGAAAGTCTCGTTTCCACGAAAATATTCTTGTGTTGCGGTCTGACCCGCAACGGGACGATTCTACTGAAAACGATGAATCAGCTGTTCCCCTTCATTTAACTCCTCCGTTTTTACCATTTTCTTTCCGTGTTTTTTCAAAATTAATACAATCGACCCCCTCTTAACTATTCGTGGCTCGTACAAATGTTCGAAAATATTCGCGTTGTAAAATAGATTTACGACAGAATTTTTATTCGTGCTATAACTCGGATTATATTTCTCGAATAATCTCTCGATAAGGAAACTATTAAGTTTTTATAACAGTTTGATATTTACAAATGTCAATCTTATTATCGCACACCTTAAAAAAAGAAGAAAAAAGAAAAAAAAACGGGTTCTAAAAATAAATTTTATCACGTCATAATACAGTTACGATGATAAAGGACATAAATGACACATTACTTTTTTTCTTTTTTTTTTTTTTCTTTAAACCATTTTCCTTATAACGATATCCTCTTATATAACGCGATTTATTAATAAATTTGTACGATTCTCGCGTAACACGAATATTTCCATCAATTTTTTTTTATTTTCTTTTTTTATCGAGGAAGATAAATTTCCAACGAAATTTTCCCGATTCGTATAGTTAATTCTAAGTTCCGTTTTCAAATCGAGAGGGAAAAAAAGAAAAAAGGAAAAAAAGAGTTGAAAATCCTCGGCTAATAAAATAACACCTCCTTTTATCTCGCAGAAAAAAGCAGTGAAATCGCAAAATTTTCTTTTTAATCTCGTTCGCCGATGGACGCCGATTCAACCGATGGACAAACAATCGGGACGAAATATTCATGGCCAATGAATCGATCGGCTCGAGGAGGAG
>NW_006263308.1:670847-671248 GCF_000469605.1 Apis dorsata | reverse complement strand
AGGAGGTCTGCTCGAAATTTTAAAATTCAAATGGAGCGCGCAATCCCCCTCCTCCTCCTCCTCCTCCTCCTTCTCCTCCTGTTGTTGTTGTTTATGGAATCGTCACGGCGAATTGGATCGGGCGCGGAGAGGAGAGGGGAGGGGGAGGGATCGATATTATACCCGGCTCGTTATTAACATACGAGTAATTGGTATTGTTCGATAAAACCGCGGGGCCAGCGATAAATCGGGCGCCAATACGTAGATTTGCCGCAAATCCCGATACCGGCCACCGATTGTCGGGGCTGTCACGCCCCGCTCGTTCCATTTCTGCGCGAATTTCTTCCTCCTCCTTCCCGCGATAAGCCGATCACGTTTCCACGTTTATTAGCATACGATAATTGACCGGTGCTCGCTATTTC
>NW_006263308.1:660929-670633 GCF_000469605.1 Apis dorsata | reverse complement strand
CTCTCTCTCTCTCTCTCTCTCTCTCGTTCTCTCTCGCTCTCGCTCTCTCTCTCGTTCTCTCTCGCTCTCGTTCTCTCTCTCTCTCTCTCTCTCTCTCTCTCTCTCTCTCTCTCTCTGTCTCGCTCTCGGATGAGAAAAAGGGGGTGTCAGGTTCGATGAAAATTGAACGTTAAAAGCGAGGTTATGCCGATTGTTAAAATTAAACGCGAGGTTCGCCCGCGTTGGAACGGATAATGCGGATTTAGGAACGGAGGAATTTGGGGCGAAAGAGATTGATTCGTTCAATTTCGCGCGGGGGCAATTTTCTTCCGTTTTGTTTGTTGAATATGCGGGTTATAAAATTACACTATATTTTTTTCATTTATAAATTGAAATTAACACTGGTTCATATATTATATACGTATACACACACGCACACGAAATTGCAGGTATTTATTAATTTTCGTGAAATTTTTTTCGCGAAACGCGAACGATGAGAGGTGGTTACGTTATAATTCAATTTGTTATTAAAATACGACCGCTTCCTAGATTTTACGCATTAATCAAACGGCGTACACTGTGTATAAGCGGCCAACTTTTCTCGTAGGTGTGAAGTAATATCCACCAAAATTTGTAGCTACGAACAACAGGCATTGACAAAACGTTAAGGTTAAATATCCATTAATCTTCTCGCGAAATTATATCCAAAAATAAATTGATCCTCGAATAAAACATTTCTCGCCCCAATATCCCATAAATTCTCTTACAAAATTACATCTATAAATTTCTTTTCTCTTTCTCTCTCTCTCTCTCTCGTTTCGCATTGTTCTCTTATTTTCCCTAATTTTTCCACAAAAAAAAAAAAAAAGAATAATTTTTTGAATTAACAACTCCCTGCTCCTCGAATTCTAGAAACCAAGCTCGAGAAAAAAAGGGCAAAATCCAGGATTCGAAATCGAAGAATCAAGAAAACCGATCCTTTCCTCGCAAGCTGGAAAGGGGCCTCGCCACGGTTCCAACCGTATCGAGTGAATCGCGATAGAGAGAGCACCCTCGACACGTCTGCTCGTTGGACAAAAGGGTTTGGCCACTCGTCGCCCCCGTTTCCCCTCTCGCCATCACGCTCGCGCCCCTCCAACAGGAAAGGATCGAAGATCGCCCGTTGATTCGTCACGGGAGAGCGAGAGGATCGTTGAAGGCAAGGTAAGATCTTTGCTTTTTTATTTTTTTTTTATGAGGGTATGTAGTGGTGATTGTTTTTTTCTTTTTTTTAAATGATTTTTTCGTGACGCGAAACGTTCAACGTTTGGATTGTGCAATATTTGGCGAGTTTATTGGTCATGATGTTCGTACAATTTTGTTTTATAATAATAAAACTCGTTTGATTAATATTGGGGATAATTTAAGAAAAATATTTGGTTACGTTTATTCAAATCCTTGGATTAAATTTGAGTTTTAATAAAAACGTTTGGCTTCCTGGATTTGTATTAATTTCGAGTTGGATTGAAATTACAATGGAAGATAATATTGACGATATTATTAAAAATATTAGATTTACGAAAAAATTATTTAAAAATGATGTATGTGTAAATATATAAACAAATTATTGGAATTAAAAGAAACGTACAAAATTATCATCAATTTAATACAGAGTCTGATTATTTTTTAATACATATTGTATTCGTTTGTTGTTAAATAATTATTAGATTTATAAAGAAAATAGATGTACATAAATATGAGAAGAAATTGGATCGCGAATTTATTTATCGTCATTATCTTCTAACGATTGTAATTTCAATATAATTCAAACGAAAAGTAAATCGATATTCGAGTTTTCAATGTGTAAATCGCGGCTCGTTCTTCAGCCAGGGTCGGTGGTGACAGGTACGATCGATTATCGCGTGCGAACCGACCTTACGTCGAGAGACAGAAGGTTTCTGGGAAACCGTGTCTCTGGTTCACCAGGTCGTATTTATTGTTCTCATCGGAATTGGATCGTTCCTTCCTCGTCCTCATTTCTTCTCGCTCATTTCAATTTAGATACACGTGTTCTTAAAATTTTTACGACTTCTCCAATCCTTCTCAATCCCCAATAATTTTCATCCTTCGAACTTTTCTAATGATTCTGGTTATTTGAACGATTTACTCTTTTTAATATCGTGCCTAGAAACATAAATGATTGTAATATTAACATTTTCTAATTTATTTTTTGCAAAATTTGAATAACTTGTATTTTTTACTATAAGAAAAATTGTAAAAATTAATAAGATTTTATCTATAATGTATGAAAATGTAATTATTAACATAAATAAATGTTAAAAATCGTGTGAAAGATTATTGATGCCCTCAAATAATTCGCGATTTCGTTACAAATCACTTTCTCTAGAATCCTAGTTACTTAAGATTATTACCCTAGATCACTTAACCTTAAAAAGAATGGAAAGAGAGACAGCAGATTTCGAAAAAATTATTTATTTATTATTAAGGAATAAGTTTTAGTCTAATAATAATAATATAAAAAAAGTTATTACAAATGTGTATCTGAATAAATATAAAAAAAATATAATTTAATTCCTTAAATTAATTAATTTAATATGATAAATTTTATTGATATTTAAATTTGTACATTAATAATTATAATAAAATAAAATATAGTATAAATAAATTCAATTTATCGAACACGATTTCGCGAATTCAAAAGTTCGAATTCAATATTTCGTCATAAAAGTGAGAACGCATAGGTATCGATCGTACGAACCGGCCAATTTCGCGGACAATCAGAACAGTCAGTCATAATTTTCGCGGACGTTTAATCAACCCTGTAGTACCCCTTTCCCTTTGTCTTTGTATATGCCCTCATAATTCATAGTCGAAGCTATTTACTTTACCTCTCGTCCTCTTCTTTTATTCGATACTATTCGATCTCGCTTTTCGAATCTCGATATTCCTCGTAATAATATATCGGAACGACCGTATCCGATAAATCGTCTATTTCTGAAATTTGAGAATTCGACAATTTTTAAAATCCTTTTTTTTTTTTTCCTTTTTCAATTCGAAACTCTGTAATTTCATTTCTTTACTTACATCGATAAATTTTTCACAAAAGAATGTTTCGAGGTAAAATTCTAACCTAACTTTTAGATTCGTATATTTTTCGAAAGAAAAGTTGATGATTTTAAACTTTAAGTCGTTAAACATATGTCCACAAGATCGTATATTTTAACATATTTTATGCACTTTACATCCAAAATCTATTAATTTCGTTTAACTTTTCTTCTTTCAGATCGTGTCGGCGCCAAAGTATCTCATGAAGTCGACAGGCGACAGCGGCAAAGTCGGGGAGCGATTGTCGAGCATAACCGACACGGGATCGAGCCAATATCGCGGCACCAGGTGAATCGAAATCGAGGAACGCCTGCCCCGAAGCGAATCCAACTTTCGTACCATGTACAAGATCCTTCGACGCGGTTCAAGCCGCGTTTTCGTCGTCTGCGCGGTCCTTCTCACTTTGTTGCTATGCTTGTACTACGTGAATCAGGCACAGGCGCCATCCACGGGCCCATCTGCAGGAATTTTGAACGAAGAGCTCAGATACGACAGAGGTCTTACCTCCATCACGCCGGATTACGTGGAATCACCAGACGCCAAGGTCTCGTTAGATACCTGTCCCATCATTGTGCCTAGAAACGTGGATATCGACACGCAGCAGGAATTCGAGAAGTTCGATTTTCAAGTAAGTGACGAACAGCATTATTAGAAACGGAGACTATAGGTATACGATACGACATAGTAGAGAGCAGACTATAGAGGATTGAGTTATATGTAGAGAATACTAGAGGGAGTTAGTATGATAGGGAATAATAGACAGATTAGTTTTTGCTAAGAACAGTTGGTGGCGTTGGCGTTGACGTTGGCGTTACTTGTATTGTATAAAATGCTAAAATTATGTGGTTCATCTATTCTTGACGCCGAAATAATATTAATTCTTACATAGTGCGTACAAGTCGTGTTAACAGTTTTATAAGTGTATAATATAACGATAAGAATGAAAAGAAAGTTACGTATTCCTGTTTGCATCCACAGTTTCTGACAACAGAATCTGATGATGATTGGTAAGTTACTTTTGCATGGATTGTTCTTGTCCAGCGATCGACGATGATATTTGTTAGGTTAAGTCCACACTATTTTTCGTTTGTATACAATACACACAATAGTTCGCAATAAGTTTGCCAATAGTGTGGACACTTGCGAATGGTAAACAGTGTGCAATGAACTGCTCAACGAACATGTTTGCAAACAATATTCGTTATTGAGTATACGTTTTAAAAAATACGGTTCACAGATTCGTTCACGATATTTTAAGAAGTGATATTTGTTGTTTATTTCTAAACAAAATATTGAATAAATATTGAGAAAATTAAGCTACCGAACAATGCGACAGTTAATTGGACACTGTAATAGGAAAAAGTAAAAAATATGTTGATTTTATCGCGCGATTCGCATGTTTTTAGGAAAGTTTGCGAAAACTTTTCGCGAAAGCTCTTTCATACAAGTTAACTTCAAGAAATTTCTTTGTTTTCATTAAAGAATAAGAGATAACAACTTGTTATGCCATGAAATTCGGAAAGTGTAATTATCCCAAGAGAAGTCGGTCTTTCAATTAATCCCCGTGCTTACGGTTCGCGAATATTTATGCTGGTCAGAATGATTCAGGGACAGCGCGCGTAAGTCCGGTCGTTTTAAAAGTGCCGCGTCATTAGCCGGAGGAACTTTTCTTTCTTCGTTCTCTCCAGGGAGTCTGCGGACTTTGCCGATTTAATGGACGACCCCTGTAACAAGGAATTCTCTCTTTTTTTCTTTATCTCTCTTTTTCTTTCTTCTATCTCCCTCGGTCTTTACTTCTTCTTCCCTCTCCGAGCCATTGAATCGAAAATAATTTAGCAGTTTGTCTCGGGCTTCTAAACTCCCCGACCGGAAAGTTCGCAAGTCCCCACGAATTCGTGAACTTCTTCCGGTCTTTGGATTCGAACGAGATTCGTCTTTGAGATAATTTAATATCGCCGGAATATTGGTCGAGGAAAAGTGAAAATTTTCGAAATTTTGTTGTATGTATTTTTAGATGTGTATATATAAAGAAGGATATAAATTTCGTCTTTGTAAATAATGGATTTATCTTTTTTTGATTTGGAATTAGTCTAAAATTATGATGCATAAGTTATTGCACATTCGTATTTAGAATGTCAAGTAGAGATATTAAATAAGAGATATTAAATAAATCCAAATATATAAATCTATTATTTCAGACGGTATATATGCTTCAAATAATTATTTCAAAGACACATAGCTTCGCCAAATGAATCTATATATGATCTGTTTTAAAATATACATATTATGAATTCAAATATTCTAATAATTAAATATAATAGTTATATAACATTCATAATGCTTAAATGGAATCATAGATTATTAAATAGGTTATTGAATAACTATTATATTTAAATATTTAAATATAGATAAATTATTATCCCAAATAAAGATATAGATAAATCTAAATCCAACATTTAGATATTTGATCTCAAATATTTGGGATATGAAAAATAAAATAAATTCAAAATTCCAAATAGGATATCGAATAAATAGGTCGATATAGTTGTATTTATAGTTAATCAAAAATTATATTACGATCGTTCAATATAAAATTTTAATTTCCGTGAAAAGAGGTACCATTCACATTTCATTTAAACGTTTCTCGATTTTTTATTTTCTTTTATTATTTTCTATCAATATTTCAAACACGACGTGTCGTACGAGAGATAATTGCGTGTGTCGATTAAACTGGGACAACAGCCTGTATTCTATTTTTCACTCTTCCATCGATGAACATCGATTGCAACCCACGCACGTCCCTCTGACAATTTATAAGGTTTTTCAACCCCGTCCCTGATGGAATTCTGATATTTTTCGATCCTTTGAAAAATCCGATTATCTCGATTTTTATAGCGAAACATACATGCAATCAGTCAAGAATGTATAGAAAAAAGAAAATCAAAATCCTTTACAAAAGTTCATAATTCAATTAAAATTAACAATCAATCGCAAAAATCTCCATATTTTATAATAAAATTCATTTATAATGAATATCTTGAAAAATCAGATTTCGATAAAAATTTCTATAATGATCGATTATACATGGAACAATTTATCTTTCGATGGAAATTCTCTTTAAATGCGTGAAATCGAGCTTCAAATTTTTATCATTTTTTTCATATTATATGCGTATAACTTTATCTGAAAATACTTTTTTTACAACAAGGTAACAGAGCATTAAAACTCTGAATATTTTATAGTTTAAAACGTTGTTCCATCTCGTGTCATTTGAAAAAAAAAAAAAAAAAAAAAGAAAGAAAATTTGATTGTTTTCACTCCTTCGAATGATTTAATTCCATTAAAAAATAAATGCTCCATATGTAAAATCCATTATACTCTATTTATCAATTTAACTCGTGTACGAAATCTTCTGTGACTGACCACTCAGTATCTCACCTACAAATCATCGATTCTGCAAATCGAGCGAAACATTCCAGCGAATTAAACGTTCAAACAGATAATTCGAATTAATTCCGATCGGAAACCGGAAGTCTTAGTTGAGCTACAATTGCGTCCAATTGTGGACGATAATTCGGTGACGAAACAACGGTTCAGTCAAGTAGAGGTAAACGAAATGGATCGTTCAACCGCGAATTAGACTTTTAAATTTCATTTCGAAAAAAAAAAAGAAATAATAATAATATAATACATAAACTAGTGGACTAATTTTAACGATATAACCCGGGAGTAATATTTAAAATAATGGTGGTTAGTCGTGAGCAGACCTCGAAGATCGTTTCTGATTTCGGTTATCGGCGCGTTTCGAGTATCGTGAAACCTCCGAAATATCATTCCATTCCGAATTCTGTGCGCGATCGAAAAATGTGACAAGAATGCTATGTCTTCCACGAGACGAGACTAACGAGATTTTGCCATCCTCTTGAACGATTCTGCCCTGGAATTTTCCTTCTAATCTTTCGCATTTCGTTCGTGTCCACCGCGTCTTAAAACTTCTCGCAAGAGAAGAACGGATAATTTCGTTTTAAATTACGAAAGAAAATTTCTGATTATCCCGCAAAAATATTACGATCGCAATGAAGGAATAAATGAAATGGTTCGAAGGTTGAAATGAAATGGATTTTAAATCCAATGGCTATATGAATTCGAAGACAAGTGTTTATAAATATTTCGAAACAATATGTTCCATCCATGAAATCGCATCGTTGAAAAGTATCGAAATATTGTGTACGCGCAAAAGTGAAATTGCACGTAAATCTTTTGAAATCTTTTGCCTTAGGACGATAAAAAATGGTAAATTGGACGAGCAACGATGAACATTTCGGTAAATTGAATTATTATTCGTAGAAAGTTTACGCCTGTGATCAAATCGAGCGGCTTTAATTAATACGCTCGTTCCTCGATAATAATCACGGAATGAAACGATTTCGACGAGTGGTCGGGTATCACGCGCGGGTAGAGTGCACTTTACGGGAGATTGAGCGGGCAGCAATCGGGATCGTGTTAATTACGGGCTCTCGAAACGCGTAGTTGCGTTAATGACGAGTTCTTCCCCGTCGCAGTTTCGACGCATCCCTCCCTCCCCCTCCCTAAAATCGAAACGGTAAAAACCCTTTGAACGATCATCGAATTGTCGAAATTTGAATTCTTTAAATTGTTATCAAAGATTTTAACTCCGAATTTTCCAGTTGATAAAATTATATATGTAGATTGTAATATTCTCTCATATATATGCGAATTGTAATTTGAGGTTATGTACACTTGTACATAATTGGATTATCGTTATTGATTAACAATTAGTCGAGCAATTTATTTTGTTTTGAGGTTAGGAGAGTGTAATAGATAGTATCAATTCATCCTACGACGGATGACTTTTTCAAGAATTCACCTTCCTTTTTTTTTTTTTTTTTTTTTTTTTTGTATACATATTCAACGCAGGTGTTGCAATCCCTTCGTTTTGAATTTTACATATGAAAAATCGATATTTTACTGGATATTCTCTCTTTTTTTTTTCTGATACTACGTTCAATACGTTAACAAGATCGATATATGTATCGTATCGCTGTTTTTTTAAAATTCGTTAACAAGTAACAATTCACTTTTTGATCGATCGTGTGGAAGGAAAAGATGGCGAAATCCAGACGGCGTTACATCACTGTCGAAAATTCGTTTTTCGAGCGTCAACCGAGGATTGCGCGTCATCCGACAGGAGATAGAAACGAAGACGAAAAGCCTCGCAATTTAGGGGTTCAATCCCCCCCCTCCCCTCCCCCTCCCTGCCTCTCTCGTACCCCTCTGTGGTGGTACGGGCTACATTTCGCAATTTGCTTGAGCAAACCTTTCCAGAAATTCATATCCGTCGTTCCTCCCTCGAATCGTTTCTTTCTCACCCCCCCCCCTCTGTCGTACTTAAGCCGAATATTCGTGTCTTCTTTTTTTTTTTTTTTTGTCACGCTGCGTCCTCGTCAGCCACGCGCGTGCCAATTACTTTTGGATTCGAGCATCCTTTCTTTTTCATCTCTCCCCTATATTGCCGATTTCTTTGATGAAACTTTTCAAGGTTGTGCACAAACTTGCGTGGCAATTTATTTTAGGTTTTTTTTGGAGAGGGGGAGGGGAGTCTTAATGTAGATCAGACTTGGTTTCGAATTTGGATTAAAGATTGTAAAATTTTAGGAAATATGGGAAGGAAGGTTCTCCAAAATTGAGTTGACCTCAATTTTAGATAAGCTTCACAATCTATATATAAATTTTGAAATATAAAATACAGTAAATTCAAAAGTAATAAATAAGAAAGTAAATAAGAATCGGCTCCTGTTGAAGGAGTTTAACCGGAAACAAGATTGGCCATGATGAACGGCTGACCCACAAACCCCCATAACGCGATTAATCACGGAACCTTTGAGCCTCCTCCCCTCCCCCACTTGCCACGTTCCGCAAACTCGCCGAATTTCCGCCCATAATTTCCGTATCCGGTACAAAGAGGCGGGGATCACGGCACACAGGATCCTCGCGTAAAGATAGAGCGTACGTAGCAATCCTGGAATCCTCTCAAAGACGTGACGCTTTGAGCAGGCCCTCCACCTCCCTCTCTCCATCATCCAACGATGCAACGCGATTACGGATTCGATTTTCGAACGCGATTCGAATCTCGATCGAATTTCTAATCCGATCCCTCGGCCGAGAACGTTCGTACGTACATTGTGCACAGGGTGTCCCAGAAACGTTGCAACAATTTTCGTTCACGGGTTTTGTATCGACTCGAAAAAAAAAAAAAAAAAAAAAAACATTGGAAAAGGCGAGAAAGATACACAAGTGGAAGCAACACATCTCAAGAGGAGAAAGTATATTGAAAGTATTGTTTTTCGTTGCTTGCACTTGTTCGTGCTCGATTGCAGCTCATAGCCAACACTACCGTCGTTCGATAGTTTTGTTTGTTATTAACAAAGTTGTAATATTTTTTTTTTGGAAGGAAAATGTTGGTTGAAATTTATCGGGACACCTTGTATATAAGCGAGATCTGTGACACGGATCCGTTTGGCCGCATTCGGAATTCTCGAATGGGGAGAAACCGATCTTCCATCGGGCTCCTTATGGTGATGAAATTGAAGCGGTGGGCG
>NW_006263308.1:657947-660371 GCF_000469605.1 Apis dorsata | reverse complement strand
ATATATATATATATATATATATATATATATAAATAATATTTGGTGGATCGAATTTCCACCGACTCGCGGGGATCCTGTACTTTCTCGTGTGTCTCGTTTCGCAATTCGACTCCCCCCTCCCCCAAGTTCTGGTTCTGGAAGATCGGCCATCTCCTTTCGAATTGACCCGAAGAATTTTCTCTGGTAATAAATTTAATTTGGTGTTAAGCGGTTTAAGTTTTCGAATCGATCGGTTTTAATCTAGACTTGGCCCGGATTTGGTTTAATCGGGATAAATGTAGGCTTTTTGTTTAGAGTTGGTTTATTCAGTAATGCGGAGAGGTGTGGACTTAATCAGGAATTGGCCGAGTTTAATCTAGATTTTAGGTATCGTGGATTTGGTTGAATCTGATCAGGGATAAAGACTAGTCTTCGTTTAGACTTAAAATTTAAATAGATTTAACGTGATCTAATCCGAGAATCGAGCAAGTTTGATCCAGATGTAATATGAATTTAATGAGATCTAATCGAGATAATATTAAAATTTCGTGCAGAATTCTAAAAAATTTAACTGTATAATTTTCGATTTGATCAGATTCAATTTTAACTTAACTTAACAAGCATGTAAACACATTCTGAAAACGTAAGTCGAAGTCGCATCTATCGAGATTGAAAAAAAAAAAAATCGAATCTAGGTTCAAGTGATAATCTGGATACAACTGGATTCAACCAGATGTAACACGATCGAGCCCAATCTGGAGCTAACTAGGCTTAGTTTAAACTTAATCAAGCTTAATCTAAGTCAAACACGCCTATAGTTCAGAGTTAACCAGATCTAATCTAAGGTCAACCGGTCTTAATCCAAATGTGACAAAACTAAATCTAGACTTAAACGGATCCAATCTGTTTCAATTCCACCAGCATAGGTACATATGTACTTATTCCTTCCTAACCTAACCTAACCTAACCTGACCCTGACCCCCTACAATTCCGATTAACGATCCCTGATAAGGATCCCTGATCGTGGAATTAACCGAGATTCGATGGAAGAAATACATCGATCCCTTCGCTTAATAGCGATTATACGACGACACGACCCGCGTTCCATCAGATTTTCCCGGTTCTGTGGCGGTCGATTACATCGGGATCAAATACGATAACGAGGTCCTTTACCCAGTGGGATTAAAGGGAGGGACGGTTGGATGCCTTTTGCGCGGTTGGGGAAAGGGAGAAGAGAGAGAAAGAGAGAGAGAGAGACTCTTCAATCGCGCACAGGTTTACTTATTTTTCACGCTCGATGAGATTGTTCTGCTTCGAGGATCGCGTTTCCACGTCCGTCTCTGGAAAAATCTCGAACTTCTTCTTCCCTGCCCGTCCGTGAATCGAACGCACTATTGGTTAAATCATTTTAAATTAGAACGCTATATTCCTCGATGAACCAATCAAGATTAAGAATCTTTGTTGTAATGCATGACTTTATGGAAACTTTAAAATAACAATATTAAGAAACGTTTATTCGTATTATTAAAATGTATCAATGTTTAAGTAAGAAGAATTTAGAAGTTGGAAATATATAGTTAAGAAATTCACGATAGAAGATGAAAAGTTTACATATACGCTTTACGCGGCAAAGATCGCATCGGTATAATAGAAATCTTCATTATTCATGGAGCTATGAGAAAGGCTATCTGGAAAGATAATTCGTAGCCAAGATGGCGGCCCGTACGTGACGCCAGTTTTGTCGATCAACGCCGTTCTGCCTCAAAAGCTGAAATTTCGGGAGAAAATTCTATTTTTCAAGTGCAATTTTTCAATTATTCCTGGAAAACTCGTCCGAACAAAGGAGTGGGACGTTCGTGTGGTGTGACAGGAGCCGCGAAGAACGTTAATTGTATCGCCAGCGGCGGTTGCGATAAAATTACGAGCCAGGAGAATTTCCCTTTGCCGGATTAAAGCGGCTTTAATGAGATTATCTCGTGTTTTTGACCCGTTCCCCATCCTTTTATCCATCCGCGGAAAAGGCCAGTCTTCCAGACTCCCCTCTCCCTCTCTCTCTCTCATTCATTTATTCTCTTTCTTTCTTTTTCTCACTAGTTCGATTTTGCTATCTCTGTCTCTCTGCCCCTCTCTCTCCCTCTCTACAGAGTTCACTTTACGTGCAACGCTCGAAAATTTCCGAAGCTATACTACACTCCCAGTTCAATTTCAACATCCCTGTGACCCGATTCTATCGTATTCCATGACGAAATTCCCCAAGGGGCCCGATTAATCCCCACCCACACCGAACAAGTAAGAACCGAAACTCGTAATCCCGGTAAAGATAAAAATTTCCTCTCTATGGAATTTTACTTTTTCGCGTTTTCCTTGTATGGAGAAATGTTCATACAGTTGTTACATTTTTTAAGGATTCCGTCACGTAATCCGTGCCCATTAGAAATTACATTT
>NW_006263308.1:646096-657675 GCF_000469605.1 Apis dorsata | reverse complement strand
TTGCAGTCTGTCTATATTCCTTTTTTTCTTTTTTTTTTTTTTTTTGGTGAGTGATGATATTGAAACAAGATTATCGATTGTATAAAGTTTTAAATGGAAATGTCTAAATACTTGGATCGAATAATCGGCAGGAGGAGGTTATTCTACGTGCAAAAAGTAAGTAAGAAACGTAGAACAAATTTTTTTTCGTTCAAAGCTTTTTAATTCTATTTGAAAATTAGGTTAAGCGAAATTTTTGATCAAATCTCGTATTAATGTTTTCAAACTTGATTATCATAAAAGTCTTCGAATATATTATTCATTACTATCAATTATACACTCGTTTCGAAGAATCATAATTAAATTTCTCGATTATAATTAATCACTTACAGGATCCATTCTTCGCGAAATCTTGACGAAATCACCAAATCAACGATGCTCTATAAATCCTAACCTAACAAATCGTGAAAACTTGGTTCGTTTTTTTAAAAAATCTCTGTTCGGATCGAAGAGAAACGACAAAACGAAACAGATAAAAGAAAAACAGAGAGAGAGAGAAAAAGGAGAAGAAAAAAGCGTGGAGAGAGTAATTCCGGAAATACCTTTGCAAATCAGAGCAAGAGCCGCCCGCTTCTTATTTCTGTCGACTCGAGCAACCAACCAACCCCTTTCCTCCTTTCCACCCTTGGTCGCCACGATTCCTCGAGAAGCAACGAGGAGAGAAGATAAGAAAGAAGAGGAGGAAGAGGAGGAAGAACAGCTGGTCCTTTGAGAAACGTCTTGTGTTTCCCCGTGCCGCTCGAGAGCCGCGATGCCCTTTATGCGAACGTATATAAAATACATAAGGGCTCTCGAGGCTGAAGCTGCGCCGAGACAGGGTTTATGCCGCAATTGAACGAGTTCGAGCCGTATCCTGCCAACTTTTTCCCTCCTCGTCGCGGGGAAAATGCGTTTCCTAGAGATTTCGACGGATCGGAACTATGAGACCGGATTTACGAGTCCTCGGTTTAACGAGTTGGGTGGTTGTGCACGATTCTCTATCGATGCGGCAGATCCGAAAGTTTTCTCGACCTCGTTTTAATCCTAGATTCTCTACATTCCTGTGGAAAGATTTTGGACTACGCGTTGTAAGACTTAAATTGGCAAATTGCACTTTTGATTTGGAAGGATTTTTTTTGTGACTGATGGTTTTAGTGTATTTTTAGTAGGATTGAATGTGAGAATTTATTCAAATATTCTTCTAAGTTATTTATTTGTAGTTATAAATTGGTATTTAATAGATATAATATATTTCAAGGGATTGAAGCAGGATACAAGTTTAAGTAGAATATTATAAGGGAATTTTTAATGTTCTTTTGAGAATATAGAAATATAGCTTTTCATTTAGCTTCTCATTGATTTAAAACATATGTTGTCATTTTTCTTCTAAGGTATTTATAAATTCTTTGCAAATACTAGAAGAAACAAATTGATTAATTTCAATAGCATTCAAATTCAAGTGCCTAAAAAATAAACAATTTTATATTCTTTTAGTATTTTTAGCATTTTTTTAAATTAAAACATCATATTAATATATTAATATTTTTTTTTTATATAATAGATCTGTATATGTCAATTTGAAAAAGATGCAAGTATTAGGACATATGGAAACATATTTATTAAAAAACACAATTCTAATTCTCACTTAGCTGCATTATTATATCTGAGATATTTTCATATTATCATTCATCTTCTATTCTCTTCCATCTCTCTACAAAATAAATTCATTAAAAAGATTAAATCAGGGATTAGACAGACTGTAAGCTCTTCAATTTCAATAATAATTCAATTCCAAATCTACATATCTACTCAGAAAATTCTCCACTCTTTTATTAATTCTAAGATATTCCGTTACAATCATTTTTCTTCCAAACTAATCCTCAGTGTCTCCTAACAAATAAATCCATTAGAGAGGTTAGACCCAATGGAAAGACGGACTGACTTCTCATCAGTCAGAGTAATATTCGAGGTTGACCGAAGGTATGCGGCCTGTCGCCGCATTGCTCGTCCACGGTTATCCACGTATTGTGACCCAGGTGGAGAGGAATGTTCCATCCTAGGAGCATTCCTGCGGAGTTCAATTAGGGAGTTCGGCTCGTTACACGCGGGCTGAGGTGAAAACCAATACTCCGCTCCCTTGGACCTGGTGAATTAGAACGTCGGTGTCTAATTACACGGTGTACAGCCCCGACGAAGTACAGCACCCAGGATGGATTCATCCGTGAAATATTGCGCCCACTTCGAACCCTCGAAACCACCACCGACTCTTTCATAGGTTCTTGCCTTCCCTTTTTTTTTTTTTTTTTTTTTTTTGGAAGTTTGGAACTCACAAGGGGCCCGGGGGTTTGGGGAAATTTCGGGGTTTTGGGGGGGTTGGAAAAGTTTTTTTTTTTTTTTTTTTTTTTGGAAGATTGGAAATCTACAGAGAGACTGGAGATTGGTGAAATTTCGAGGCTTTGTGGGAGTTTGGAAAGTTTTTTTTCCATTTTTGGAACGCGTTTCATTAATGATCGATATTTACCGCTTGAATTTGTGCTTCGCTGATATGATTTTTAAGGTAAAAATTCATTAAATTTTGAAATTTATAGAAGTAAGCTTTTTTGTGGTTGATACTTGCTACTTAAATTTGTGATTCTTTTTGTTGACAGTTCTCTATGTGATAGTGTAGAGAAAATAAAAATTCATGAAATTTTGAAATTTGTAAAAGTTTGAGAAACTTTTCTATTTTTTGAACGTACTTGAAGATTAGTGAATTGTATTTTTTACAGATATATGAAATTTCGAGATTTAAGTAACAAGTTTAGACAATTTTTCCATTCTTAGGACGAATGATTGATTCTTTCTACTTAAACTTTTGTGATTCTGTAGGATTAATAGATACCATATTTTTATAAGTATTCGATTCTTTTTCTTCTCATCTACATTAAAAGAAGACAAAGATTCCTGAAATTTCGAAATCTAGGAAAATTTATTCATTCTTGGAAATTGTCTGACTAACGACCGATGCTTTCTACTTAAAACTCTCTCCATTTCAATCGTTCGAGTATTTAACTTTATTTTCCTTTTCAATCGAGTTAACGAACATTTTTTTTTAACAGTTGAGCATCCACTACCGATATCCATCGTAAAATATTTCGTAAAATATTATCCAAATATTATAATTTAAAATATTCTTTCTCACGTTCCACGTAATTTTATACAAAATTTTATACAAAATTTTAGAGGGATAAAACACAGTATGGCCGTCAGTTGACCAACCAATCCTCATAGACCTCGATAAATTTTGAAAAATCAAGGGGAGGGGGGCTCGAATTACACTCCGCAGTGATAAAGCTCGGCGACTGGGCTCCCTTCCAGCAGTTTCCACGACAAAAGAGGGACAGTGGAGGTTACGAGCTACACAATCTCCGGCATCCTAGCCGCTTGGCTGCGCAATAAGGCTGGCTTGGTCTTCTTCGGACAACGTGGTCCAACTTTTTACGAGCGAAACGCGCCTCGTTCATCCCCCTTCGATCTAGACACCATCTCTTATCGTCCATTTTTCCTCCCTTGTTACCTAGTCGTTACTAACGGGATCGTTATTATTATTATTATTATTATTATTATTATTATTATTATTATTACCTCTTTTCTCCTCTTTCCTTTCTTTCATTCTTCCTTTTCTCGCGTATCCGTTTTTTCTATTTTCGACATTCGCAAAAATGTGAATCTCGTTTTACGCGAAACGAAAGCATTGTCATATCATGTTTGCATCCAATCATGGATGGAGATGTGATTTATGAGATTTAATTTTTAAGAAAATCGATCAGGAAAATTTGAAAAAAAAAATATTGTAGATTTTTTCATTTTGAGAAAATCGAATTATGAATTTCCTTTTCAATTTAACATCATAGCCATTCACGATATACGTTTATTGTTCTTACTATTTTATATCGATTAGAAGAGGAGAATTATATTAATTGCATAAAAGTGTAGATTGTATCAATATATTTTAGATTAATTCTTTGCTCTTATTATTTTAAATAAAAAAAAAATTCGATAGATTGGATATATGGAAACAAAATGAAGTTAAGAAATCTACATTTAACAATAATAATAGATATAGTCGTTTTAAATGATCATTCAATATGTCAAATCAAATCGACCATTTTTCTCTCTTCTCAGTAGTTGAAGTCGAGCAATGATCCTCCAAGAGGAGGGTCTCGTGCGTAAGATGACGTCACAGTGGAGAAAAGTCCATGGAGAAAATCCATTACATTTTAGATCAATTTTATCCTTGCTCTTACTATTTTAAATAAAAAAAAAATTCGATAGATTGGATATATGGAAACAAAATGAAGTTAAAAAATCTACATTTAACAATAATAATAGATATAGTCGTTTTAAATGATCATTCAATATGTCAAATCAAATCGACCATTTTCCCCTCTTCTCAGTAGTTGAAGTCGAGCAATGAACCGACTTCACAAGAGGAGGATCTCGTGCGTAAGATGACGTCACAAGGCTGTGGAGAACAGGAAGTGGCGAATCGATCCTCGAGTTGACACAGGAGGAAGGAGGGGGCGGTAAATAATCAAAGGGGTGGTTCTACGCGCTAATTTATTTCGAAACCCCCTGGATCTCACTACTCGCGTATCTCACTTTCTCCAGAAACTTCTGGAATAACGTTCGACGAATGCTCGCCGTTGAAATAAATCTACCTCCCCCTCCTCCTCATCCAGCCGTGTTCCCGCCCTTTCTGGCAAACCACGATGGAACGAACGTTCGCGTGTAAATATTCCGCATCGATCAAATTGCTTCGACTGTGTGGATTATCCTCGCCCCTTCTTGGCCCGATAATGGGTCGGGGAATCATTTCTAAGGGAAATTGGAATTTTTTTTTTTTTTTTTTTTGAATTTGAATTTCTTTCGAATAGGACACGCCCTCTCGTGATTAAATCCTGGATATGGAATTTCGTTTGCACGGATTTTACATGCAATTTTTCTTGACGTTAGTGGAAATTTTTTTCGAATAATCGTGTTGTTTAATTTGGAATATATATATCTATTTCGATGATAATTTATTGTTCGAAATATTAAAAAAGTGGATCAATATATATTATAATATAGCTATGAATATATATTTAAGCATTTTAATAAATAATTATATATAGAAATAAATGAATATTGTAAATGATTATAATGTTAAATTGAAAAGGAATTTATGATTTGATTTTTTTTCAACAAACAATCAATGATTTTTTTCTCATCGAAAAATCTCTAAAATTGTGTATAAAACGATATTCACAAAATTTTTTAAAATTCTTTATATTGATTCACACGTAAATTGAATATAATATGAATCTAATCTAAGATCTAAATCTAATTTTTATTTCTCTTTCATCTAAATTACTCATCCAAACCCATAATTATAATAAAGTAGTAAAATCAAGGATCTAAATTGATTCAAAATTGTATGTTTCGGCAATGAATATCCATTAATTTCCTTGTTAGAGAAGTTTTTTTCTACACTCTACACTTTTTCACTATACAACTAATATAGATTTCTATTTGACACGTAAAATAATAGAAGAACAATTGAATAGAATTTTTTAAAATTCTTCTTTATTAATTCTCTAACTAAAATTGAACACAATCCTGAGATCAAAACCTAAACTTCCTTCCAATCTATTTTATTTCCCTTTCGCCTAAACTAATAATACACCCATCCAAACCCAACGAGATTCTCGAATCCAACTTCTTTCAAATATCATCCAAATTAAATTTCTCCACTTCTTCTCGGATATATTTCTCGATGGCGTTTCGGGGGAGCCACTTTCGAAAGACGTCTCGCAGAGCAGAGATCGAACAAAGCAATTAATAATAGAGGGAAGGGTCGAAGGGCAAGGGTGAGCCGAGAAGAAAGGTTTTGGAACGTGGTCCAGGAACGGTTTTTCAGGCGTAGCCCGTATAAAACGGGCGATAAGTGGAGGCCTTGGTGAATAGACCGAGGGAGGCTTTGATTCATCGAGGACCACTTCTGCGAACACTTTTTTCCTCCCTCTCTCCCTCCCCTCTATCTTTCTCTCTCTCCCCAGTCTGCGCCGCGTCTGCTCTCCCTTCCCTGCACCCTCTTCCCTCCTTTCTTTCCTTTCTCTCGGTTGCCTGGCTTCGTTTTACCATTCCACGTCAGAAGCTCATCGCGTGAAAACGCGCATCCACCTTGGCACCGATCGCGAAACCATTTCTATTTCTCCCTTTATCGGGGGCTGCCGCTCGATAACGTATACCGGGTGTTCCTTGAATTTCGAAGCGAGCACGAAGGGAACGATGGAATTAAGATTTGACTTATTGGGTTGAAAGGATTTCAAATAATTTTCGTGTCTGTTAGTATTATTAGTATTAATTTGATTTTCGATTAAAAGTTAACCTTCGATATTGGTTTAACGTAGACTTGGTAAATCTAGTCCAATATTGACCTGGTAGACAGTGTTTAAGTATAATTAGAACTGAATTAGATTCGCTTGAACCAACTTGAATCAACGTAACGTTGAGTTGAATTTAATTGTGATTCGATAACTTGAACCTTCGAATAACAGGTTCGAAGTATTTGATCGAATTTTTTTTATTTTGGACGTGAAATTAAGATCGAATTTTTATCCATCGTAGAATCATTTCGAAAAGGTTTAAATATAGGTTAGGATAATTAAAAGGATCTGTGATTCATTTAATTTGAACTTTCGAATAACAGGTTCGAAGTATTTGATGGAATTTTTACTTATTGTAGAATCATTTCTAAAAGGTTTAAATATAGATTAAGTTAAAGTTTCAAGGATGAATTCAGTTTGGCTAAGGATTGAGAAGAAAATTTCGAACGCCATTAAATGAAACTAGAATTTGTAATTCCCTAACTTAATCTTCAAATCGTAGAATCATTTCGAAAAAGTTTGAATTAAGTATAGGTTAGTTAATTAAAAGGAACTAGAATCTGTAATTTCCTAACTTAATCTTCGAATCGTAGAATCATTTCGTAAGTATAAGGTATTTAAATTAATATATAGGTTAGGATAATAAAAAGGAACTAGGATTTGTGATTCACTTAATTTGAACTTTCGAATAATACGTTCGAAGAATTTAATCGAAACCTATCGTCAGAATCATTTCTAAAAGATTCGAATATATATTAAATTAAAGTTTTAAGGTAAGGGCGAGAAGGCTGAGGAAAATTTCGAACGCCATTAAACGGAACTAGGATTTGTAATTCCCTAATTTAATTTTCAAATCGTAGAAACATTTCGAAAAAGTTTGAATTAAGTATAGGTTAGTTAATTAAAAGGAACTAGAATCTGTAATTCCCTAACTTAATCTTCGAATCGTAGAATCATTTCGAAGATTTAAATTAATATATAGGTTAGAATAATAAAAAGGAATTAGGATTTGTAGGATTGAACTAGGATTCACTTAACTTGAACTTTCGAATAATACGTTCGAAGTACTTGATCGAATTTTTACCCATCGTCAGAATCATTTCTAAAAGATTCGAGTATATATTAAATTAAACTTTCAAGATTTGGCCATGGGCGAGAAGGCCGAGGAAAATTTCGGACGCCATCAAATGGAACTAGGATTTGTGATTCCCTAACTTAATCTTCAAATCGATAGAATCATTTCGAAAAAGTTTGAATTAAGTATAGGTTAGTTAATTAAAAGGAACTAGAATCTGTAATTCCGTAACTTAATCTTCGAATCGTAGAATCATTTCGAAGATTTAAATTAATATATAGGTTAGGATAATAAAAAGGAACTAGGATTTGTAGGATTGAACTAGGATTCACTTAACTTGAACTTTCGAATAATACGTTCGAAGTACTTGATCGAATTTTTATCGTCAGAATCATTTTTAAAAGATTCGAGTATATATTAAATTAAAGTTTCAAGATTTGGCCATGGGCGAGAAGATCGAGGAAAATTTTGGACGCCATTAAATGGAACTAGGATTTCTAATTCCCTAACTTAATCTTCANAGAATCATTTCGAAGATTTAAATTAATATATAGGTTAGGATAATAAAAAGGAACTAGGATTTGCGATTCCCTAACTTAATCTTCGAATCGTAGAATCATTTCGAAGATTTAAATTAATATATAGGTTAGGATAATAAAAAGGAACTAGGATTTGCGATTCCCTAACTTAATCTTCGAATCGTAGAATCATTTCGAAGATTTAAATTAATATATAGGTTAGGATAATAAAAAGGAACTAGGATTTGTGATTCACTTAAATTGAACTTTCGAATAATACGTTCGAAGTATTTAATCGAAACCTATCGTCAGAATCATTTCTAAAAGATTCGAGTATATATTAAATTAAAATTTTAAGGTAAGGGCGAGAAGGCCGAGGAAAATTTCGAACGCCATTAAATGGAACTAAGATTTGTGATTCCCTAACTTAATCTTCAAATCGTAGAATCATTTCGAAAAAGTTTGAATTAAGTATAGGTTAGTTAATTAAAAGGAACTAGAATCTGTAATTCCCTAATTTAATCTTCGAATCGTAGAATCATTTCGAAAGTATAATAAAGTATAAGAATTTAAATTAATATATAGGTTAGGATAATGAAAAGGAACTAGGATTTGTGATTCACTTAATTTGAACTTTCGAATAATACGTTCGAAGAATTTAATCGAAATCTATCGTCAGAATCATTTCTAAAAGATTCGAGTATATATTAAATTAAAGTTTCAAGATTTGACCATGGGCGAGAAGATCGAGGAAAATTTCGGACGCCATTAAACGGAGCTAGGATCTCTTATCCCCGTGTGTATCGCGTGTATACGCGCATCATGAATTTTCCAATAAGAGCCGCGTCGAAGACCATTTTCTCGTGTCGCCACGGCCTCGGCATATTTCTACCCCATGGAATTTCCCTTCCGCATAGTTTCTGTGCCCGCCTCGCGCGTCCATCGTTGAAATTCCACCCCGCTCCATATCAACTTCTTTCCTTTATTCATTCGAGCGTGCTGGGGAAAGCATAGAAACACGTTGGAGTATATTAGTTTTTGACACGACACACATATTTATTAGTTGTTATTTATTTTATTTTTATCTTTCAATCGTCTTAATCGAATGAAATTCCATATCGTTAAGTTCGATAGAAATTTCTTTACCTTTTGTTAATTGTTCGTTAAAATTGAAGTTATGTCTTTTATTTATAAAGACATTCGTTAAGTTGGGACAAGTTATAGAAATTTGTAGCCATGTTATAATATACGATATCGAGGTTATGTTTCGAAGAAAAGAAAAGGAAAAAAAAAAAGAAAGAAAGACTCGAATGATGATCATTTTACCGCGATTCGATTCGTCGATAAGAGGGTGCTTGTTAATTATCTCTGCCCAGTAATGGAATCGAGCGGGTTGCACGATAATCCGTAATGAATTTTAGTAAATTGCCGCGATAATGAAATGAAATGCGCTTCACCGCCTGTTTACGCCACTTGCGTAATAACAACGAAATTCAATGTATCCCTTTCCCTTATCAAAACAACATTTCTTTTATCATACCCACGTATCACGACGCCATATTGTCCTGCCAGTTATATATCAATAATTCTTTTCTCCAAATTGATAACAATTTAACAACAATTTTTCAACAGTGATTCTGAGTAAACTGAGTTACTTTTTCTTAGAAATTATTTATCCTACATTTTTTTCCTCTCCTCAAGTAATTATAAATATAAATAAATCGATCTAACTTATCCAATTCCTAGATATTAAGCTAACCTCAATCGCTATTGTGCTACCTCTCAACTACTTTGATGAAACTGAATAAAAATATTCCGTGAATGAAAATAAACGATACCGTTGAAAACTCGTTAAACAATCTAACCTAACTTTTAAACTCGTTTCTAACTATATACTGCTGCCCCCAGAGGTCGGTGTACTACTCTAATCCCATTTCCTTTCGAGTTCCGGCGTTTCCCGTTTTCACGATTTTTGTTATCCAATCCTGGCCAGAAAAACGTTCTTAAAATTTTTACGCAAGGGAATAAAATATTTATCGTTTATATATATATATATTTATACGTGTGTGTTCGAGGCAGAATGAGGATCGAAGCTTGAAAATTTGTTGTCCCTGGAATCCGTTTTATCGACTTCCGGCGCGCGTGATATGCGAGGAAACGAGGGGAGAGCCTGATGGAAAAGTCAATTACTATCTCGCAGAGGGACAAATCTTTCGGGACGATAGAGAAATGGAATTTATCCGCGTTATGGATCTCGATATCTTTGTGTCCGTGAGTGTACAGTTGGTGAAATCGATATAGGATAGGTCTCTCGTTAATTGATGCAGGCTTGGATCCATCGATGGAGATGGATTTCAATAATTGTCGACCTTTTTTTTTTTTTTTTAAATTTTAAAAATAATAAAAAAAAAAAAAGGAAAAAAAAAAAAAGGAAAAAAAAAAAAAGGAAAAAAAAAAAAAGGAAAAAAAAAAAAAGGAAAAAAAAAAAAAGGAAAAAAAAAAAAAGGAAAAAAAAAAAAAGGAAAAAAAAAAAAAGGAAAAAAAAAAAAAGGAAAAAAAAAAAAAGGAAAAAAAAAAAAAGGAAAAAAAAAAAAAGGAAAAAAAAAAAAAGGAAAAAAAAAAAAAGGAAAAAAAAAAAAAGGAAAAAAAAAAAAAGGAAAAAAAAAAAAAGGAAAAAAAAAAAAAGGAAAAAAAAAAAAAGGAAAAAAAAAAAAAGGAAAAAAAAAAAAAGGAAAAAAAAAAAAAGGAAAAAAAAAAAAAGGAAAAAAAAAAAAATTCCTGGGAAATAAAAAAATTTTTTTTTTTTTAAATGGATCTCTGTATTTTATATAATTTAAATTTATATTAAAAAATATGGTCGTGATTGATAGTTGAATTTTTGATTGAAAAAAAAATCTTTGCAATTTTAATTTAATGAAATAATCGTATAATTACGAATTATAAAAGTTTTGCGTTTTAATAAATTTTTTTAGAAATTCAAATTCGAGAATTCGAGCAATAAATACTATTTTACATTTGAATACGTAAATTAAAATATTAAGTAGCGTTTAATTTAGTCGAGTTATCTAAATTTCGAAAGCTTGAAATCTCTTCGTTCAATATGAGTTTATGTTATAATTTACAGAACGATTTAAAGAACGTAGGTCTTAAAATAGCGTAGAATTAAATATCCGATGTTCAATTTGAAGAACTTTTTTTTATCATCAATATCGATTTCATCGACTGTACTTCCCCGCTCGATGCACGTTCAATCGAGCTAATTGTTCTTTGTAAAATAAATCGAATCGCAAATCCGAAGGGGTAGGGGACGGCTCATTGTGCCGTGTTTCGATTCGCAGTTTTGGACGCGAAGGTGCAAAAAGTCGGATTCAAAGCGAAACGTGACCGCTCTCTCCCACCCCTCGAACGTGAAATTATACGTAAACTACGGGTCAGAACAATGTAGTCCGTTTAATGGAGGCTGGAATAAAAGCCCCAACTCCTGTGGAAAGTCTGGCTCGAACTAGCGATGGCTTCGACCCACTCTCGAATCCGAACAAATTGTCAAACTTTTAAACACTC
>NW_006263308.1:635228-645844 GCF_000469605.1 Apis dorsata | reverse complement strand
AAAAAAAAAAAAAAAAAAAAATTCTATTACTTTCCACGAATGTATTTTCTTTTCTCTTTTTTATTTTCGATACTTGATAAATTTAACATATAAATAATATTATAAAAATATACAATAACAATAATAATAGAAATGGTTGAGAAAAGATTGCAGACGTGCAATTGAGATCGGAGAGATTAGAAAGCTCGAGCTTTGGGGTTGTTTTCGACCCAAGCTTGAATATCGTGATCCGTGCAAAAGCCCCCACGTTCCTCGAGATGAACACAGAAGTCCGGTTCCTCTCGCGGTAATGGATTTCGTCAGCTCGTCCTTTGTGCACGCGATTCATCCACAATGACGCTTCTTCTCGTTTGTCTGGCCTCGCTTTGTCATCGCTTGATCCCTCCTCGAACGCGACAAAGCCCGAGAGAGAGAGAGGGAGGGAGGGGTGGAGTGGCCTTCCCCCCTTCCTCTGCGATATTCGCTTTTAATTAATTCCGTCGTTTCATCCGTTCCTCGACACGGAAGAGGTGCGTGGCTTGGAATTTTCTTTCGTTTACCGATCGGTCGTCGAATTCGCGAAGAGAGAGCGAGCGAGAAAGAGAGAGAGAAAAAGAGAATGAGTACAATATCCCGTTTGTTATACGATACCTTTGTCCGGAAATGAATTTAAAGGAAGAAGGGCGAATCTTTCCATGTATGCATTGTTCGACGATGGTTAATTGCGAAAAACGTGGGA
The DNA here is from genome assembly GCF_000469605.1 of Apis dorsata. NCBI lineage: Eukaryota > Metazoa > Arthropoda > Insecta > Hymenoptera > Apidae > Apis > Apis dorsata. The sequence continues at coordinate 645,126 of NW_006263308.1, read as the reverse complement.
GCCGGCGTGCAAGTGACGCGCCGAATCACTTTCGATCCGATGAAACAGCTAGCCCTTTGTGCTCGCGATTAATTTGCAGCTGGATGAAATGCGACGTTTCGTTGAACCGCGTTAACGCGAGCGCCGCGGACGGCGATCGCGCGAATTAGTAGTGCGGCGCCATCAAACCGATGTGTACGTGACGTAAATTTTTTCGTGATTTCGAAATTAGTGATTTTTGTGATTTAATTCGTTATTGGAAGACTCGTCGTTGTCTGGCAATGGATATTCGAGGTATTTATTGAATGTATTCGATATTGGAGTGCTTAGATTCGCTATTTGATATATTTTATATTTCGTGTTAACGCGAGCATCGCGTATCATGCGAATTATTGCGACGCCATTAAATCGATGCGTTGTACATGCGACGTCAATTTCTTATGATTTCGAAATTAGTATTTTGGAGTGATTTAATTCGATATTGGGGGATTTTTTATTGCTTGAGGGTGGATATTCGAGGTATATGTTGAATAGTATTTCGGTATTTCGAGTAATGATGGTAACTGATATTGCTATATATTTGATATTTCTGTGTTAACGCGAGCGCCGCACGAAGCAGTCGTACGAACTACTGCGGCTACTATTAAACCTATGACGTAGATTTTCGTGATCTCGAAGTATATTCGACAATAATTAAATCTTGTAATCGAGTATTGGTATTCGAGTCTCGGTATTCGATCAATATTTATTAGCAATAATAAAAAATCACTAATGATAGACCAAAGTAGACCAATTTCACATATATTTAACTATCGATATTCAACAAGCCCGATTATCAATATTCATCGCTCGTCCAATACTTATATTCCGCGTTCATTGAGTTTAACGTCCATTTAACCGTCTAATACCGTTTAATCGCAGCCAATGCCACAACGCACGTGCGTTTATTTATCATTTATTTAACAATTCCCCTCTCGCCTCCTTTTCACCTCCCGGCTTGAACGTCAATCTCCCCCATCGCGTATCCACCTTCGTATTCATCCGAGTCACGTGTCGGAAGTCTCGAAATCGAGCACGTCACGGCCGTGATCATCGGCACGACCGTTATATTCGATCGTTTAACCGTTTTAAATCGATAATCGAGAGGGTTGACGCAAACAAACACGCGGACAAAGAGGGATTCGAGGCGCGTGTTTGCTCCGGCGAAACGAAAGCAACCGGCGGGGCTAACGAAGCGTGATTACATAATTAATGAGAATTTCAGCAACGCCGAAAAACTGGAACGTTTCTTTCGAAAACACGCCAAGTTTCACGTTGGTAAAAATTTTCGGGACAGTGATGGGTACAAAATTTAATAGTTATAGAAATAAAGTTACTTCGATGAATTTATTTTTCAAAATATAATAATAATCGCAAATAATTCCGAGGTTATATAAAAAATAGATCGATTATATATATATAGCCAGGAATAAATGTTATTCGAGCGTTTTAATGAGTAATTACTCAAAGTAACTTTATTCGAGATTTTTTTAACTACAGTTACTCCGTTTCAAGAGTATTCCCTCGTTTCGTAAATTATTTATATTCGACTCTGCTATGCACCTATTGTTAGAGGAATTATTACATGGAAGGATTATATTCTTTCTGGTTATGGAAATTCAAAATAATTCCTATTTTTCATTTTTTGCTCTAAGCAAGTAAAATGTTGTAATAATAATAATAATAAACAACAAAATAATATAAAAATATAAAAATTGAAATTCTGTGACAACAAAGCGGAATAAATATGTAAATGTATATTTTCCACTTGCTTAATGCATCGAGAAAAATAATGATATATTATAAAACATATTACGCGAAAATTCCAGAAGTCCATTTAACGAGATGAGAGATACCTTTTACCTCCTCTTCTGAATCCATCGAGGAATATAAAAAAAAAAAAAACTTTAATATATACATCGTATAAAATTTCCACAAATCGATAACTTTGCATTTACCATTATTCAAAAAAAAAAAATAAAAATAAAAATAAAAATACGATTATCATGGAACAAAATACTCGAAAATTATATAATAATACTCCCTGCTATTCCATCGAAGAAAATTCGAACCCAGGTTATATCTCGTGTTACAGCTCGAGGGAATCACTTTCTCGTCGTGGTACGGCCACGTTAAAAGTGGTTAATGGAATACGTGAGGCCGATCTGTTCGTGACACCGCACAGCCCTGCGAAATTAACCTTAATAAGCCTGTAACCTCGTCATCGTTTCATTGTGTGTAAACCGATTATTAGCGGCACGAGCAGGTCTCGTGTCACGAGGCTCCGAACCTGACCCTGCGCCGCCGTTGCACATCTCGCAACCCTGATCGCTCTCTCACCACGCATACGTCCCTTCGTGTCAATGACAACAACGTTAATTAATTCACCGCGAAACTTTCCTTCCATCGAATCCTTTCCTTCCGTGTTCCACGCTTCCTTCCACGCCATCCTTGGAAAAGATGCAGTTTCAATAAAAAGTTTTGATAAAAAAATAGTTTGTTGTAATGCTCGGAATATTGTCGTTTCATTGAAATTAATATTTGCAAGGAAATTATATTTCAATCCTCATTTTTAATTTAGGTGATTAGATTTGATTAGAGATTTGAAAGAAACGAAGCTTGTTCTTTTTGTTATCTTCTAATGGGATTAATTCTTTATATATTTGTATTTCACTACCATTTTACAAGCATTCCTTTGCAAAGCTCGATCACAATTGCATTGAACGCGCCATCGATCCGAATTTCCATCCAGACAAATGTCATTCGCAAGTTGAATTTCATTTTTCCACTCATCCGCTAGTACGATTATTAGACCGTGTCCGATACGCGAAAGTCCACTTTTATATGAATCGCGATTCGACGCGCGGGGTATTAGCGGGGCTCGTCGAGCTTAAATTGCCGGTGTTTATTCTGCAGGGACGACACACGTACCCCGGTTATTCAGAGGCAAATGAATTTCTGTAATCCGCTCCTTTCATGGCCTCGCCAACGGCCGGATATTACAGCTCACAATGGCCACCATTCTAATCTGCTATTCTTCCTCGAGTGTCCACCTTCCGAAATGCCTCTCGTTGACTGCGCACGTCCTTTTTATTGCGCCTATCTATGTGCCTGCGCGGGGTGTCAATGTGTAGATAATATATTTTTTTAAGTTTCCTTCGGGGGATCGATTCTAGAGGCAACTTATTTATTCGAGTTATTCAGTTTAAGTTATTTAAGTTAGTCATACATCTTTTTGCGAAGAAACTACTATTTTCTCCTGCAATTCTATAATTATGAATTATGTAATTTTGTTTTTAAAAAAAATGACACTGTTCTAAAGATTTAACCCAATCGAATAGATTTTGTATTATTATGTTATGAGTAATTTAATTCGAGTATTTTCTAAATTCTAATTCTCAGCAAAGGCGAGGATATATTCTAAATATTAGAAATAAGAAAAAGATATATATCGTATTGCGAAAATTTTGTTTAGAAAGCTCAACTCCAAATCATTAGAATCTTAAAGAACTTTAACTTAATTTAATTTCGTTTAATCTGGGATTAAGTTTATTGAATAAAACGATGCAAAGTTAAGTGCTATTCTAATGCAATTATATTAACACCCTCTAATAGTATACTTTAGTTCTTTTCAATTTGTCGATCAAGTGTTTTCGAGAGGTGTCACTCTTTTTCAAAGAGTTCAGTTTACCAAAGATGCGTGCGTCACGTGACTCGGTCGAGGACCGAGTTTTTCTGGCGAGTTTCGAGCAAAGGGAGGGGGGGATCAAGGAACTCTCGGCTCGGCTATCACCGAATCGATAACCAGGATCGCGATAAACACTGTGCTCTCTCAGCTATCGGTGTCGACGAACGTGCCAGAATCACGCGAGCTTTCAACGCGCACACAACGGGGCAAATTGAAATTAAGCCCGCCATTTTTCTACACAGCATGAACATTCCGTGTTTCAACCATGCACGGAGGAAATGTCAAGTACGTTCTGTACGTTGTTTCGCGAGCAATGAGACACACACTTGTACGATTCGTATTTGATATATTTAATGCTCGATAATTGGTATGATAATGATATTTGATACAATGCTCGGATAACTGTCGCAGGAAACGTTAATTATATAGGTGAAATGAGAATTCTTGATATTGTTATTATTTCGATAGATTTAAGAGAGCATGAGTATATATTCAAATACTTATCACGTTGAACGTATCTAACTCGAAACTATTCTTTCAAAAACGCAAGAATTCGTGTATTAATGCAATAATGTATAAATAGATGAAAACGATATCAATAATCGATAAATCGATGTACAATTCAACTGGTGACATACTCGACATACATACAACACACGCACTATAGACGGAATAAAAATTCAGTTTGCCATACAGCGATACAAGTCTTCGGTATTTCGAAACTCGAACAAGCGAAACTATCCGCTTGATCACAAGAACTAGTAACATCCTAACTACCGTAATCGACGAGAACTCGCGTTCGTTAGCCTCGACAATAGCCACTCCCACGTTCCGTCCACCGGCTCGCGAAGTCCAAAGAGATTAACTCGACCGATTCAACGGTCGAAGTTTCCTTACTGGTATTAGCGCCACGTTCAGTGTATTCCGAATCGTTCGTCACGTGACCGACTTTACTTCTCGAGCCAGTAGGTGGCGCCAAATAACACCCAATTAAAGACTTGGCTCCTGCACGCTCTTACGAGCAATCGAAATAGTGGATCGTTCACACGAATATTCGAATATAAATGCTTTGTATATTTTAGTGGATACTATAGTTCGTAGAAGAATTACGCGACTCGTTCTATTTCTCAAGCAGATGGCGCCAAATATCTTCCAGTTAGAAACTCTCTACTTACGAATATTCGAAAATAAATCGAGAATAAAGTCGTATTTTCGTATATTTTACTACAGTTATAGTTTAATCGTCGTGACTTGTACCATTCCTCAAGCAGATGGCGCCAAATATTTAATTAAAGACATGGTTTCTATATTTCTATGAATGGAAATGAATGAAAACATTGATATAAAATCTTTATACATCTACATCGTAACTTGCAGAAGAGATACAGTAGTGCCAGTTAATTGACGCAAAAAAAAAAAAATAAATTCTGAGCGGAAAAATAGCTCCTTCGAGATCCATAACAAACAAGTTTACAAACACGTTTGCAAATATACATGTCTCCGATCTGTATATCTCCCACCACAATTTCACCATGAAAAATCGTTGGAATCGCAGAACGAATTACCGTGAAACAACTGACCATCGATCGTTGCCCTTCACCATTGGGAACCTGTTCCCGTTCGACACGGTCCTGGATAATCCCGGGTCGAAGCGTGCGAGCTGAATTTTCCCGCGTGTCGTTTTTCACGATCCAAGGCCGTGTTTTCAAGCGATTAACCACGATTCGTCGCGGTTTATTTCCTCGGCTCGGCCAGCCGCGTGTAAAGCTAATCGACGTGCACGTGTCTCGCGGCGTTTGCTACTCGAAAATTTCCTTTCGACTATGCCGATCTGTACACTTGTTCAGAGGGAAGATAGAACTGTAAAAATAGAACAAAAGTTACAGTTTTACGTGTTTCAGAAACAGAAATTAAGAGATTTCAAAAAAAGATAAGAATATTTCTTTATAATCGTATAGAAAGGATGATGGAGAAATGAGACATTTAGTGGTGAATTGAAACGTTATCCAACACAGGATCCTAATTGAGAAACGTAATATTGATGTAGAGAACTTTGTTACTAAATTTTTGTTATTAATAATTTTTTTATTCATGAGAACAAGAATTTAATGATGAACCTAACCTATATTGAGAAATATATATTCAAAAAAATATTCTTAAGAAACACACATTAGATTTTCATGAGTTAAGAAGAATATATATATTATTAATTAATAGACACAATTGAAGAGGCAAGGATTCTTCTTGAAAAGAAGCATTCGAGCGTGGACCACGTTGGAAAAATCATTATCGATTTTTAATCAAGCCTACTCTGCCTTTTCCAGGACCGTTGGCCCTATCCAACGGAATTCTTTCGCCGTTGAAAAACCGCTTTGCTAATCCGGAACGCGTTACGCTCGTGCTCGCTTAATGGACGCAGAATCCTATTTCGAGTTACGTCAGGTGAACCCAATAGTCCACGTTCCTCCATGTAAAATGTGGAATGGGAGACTCGATAGATTAGTAGTGCTTTCGGATTTTTCTACCTTTTGTGTATTGCCACGTGAATGTAATGGAATTTTTTTTTACATATACATTGTTATAGCGAATGAATCGTGTTAAAAATCCTGGGTATAGAGTAATACTTGATTGTTAACTTTCTTTGCTTTTTTATAATTATTAGAATTTATATACAACAATGCAATAAGGTAAATTGAAAAAATCATTAGGAAATAGATTTCGTAACATCTTGATTAATTTTAGAATCGTGTATATCTTTTTTCTAGATAAACAAAATGTCTCCTTTATTTATTAAAATTTCTTATCTAAAATAATTAATTACTAATAATATATTCATCGTCCTCTTATACTTCAAAAAATTATTCAACCCTTCAAATTCTTCGATTTCAATGAAATTGAATACTTGATATTGATATATAGAAAGGATTTTTCTATCGTTATAATTATTAAAATAATGTGTCTCATCCATTGTTGAGGAGAGGGAGAAAAAAATAAAGAAAATAATTATTTTCTTTTCACAATTTGACAAAAACTAGGAAATAAATAAAAATTTTTCACACTTTCGTAACAGTTGATCCAAAAAAACCTGCGTCCATTTTTTCTAAAAGAAAAAAACCCTTAAACAGAAAAATCATCGTATTCACTCGTAGAATCGGCCATCAATTCCATTCCTCGTTCTCCCCGTAAAATGTAATTCCAACGTTCTTGTCCCAATCCACCCTTGCAACCCGTCAATTCAAAAAAAAAAAAAGAAAAAAAGAAAAACCTAGTAAGTAGAAGAGTGTACCGTGTGACTGTAGAGTGGGTTTGTCTGGCAGTTGCAGTAGTCGACACTTCGGCACGTTTAACACGGGGAATTGCACTTTACTCGAAGAGGAAGATCGGGACAAGGTGAAGTCAAAGGGAGACATTTTTGTCGCTTCCTCGATGCGGCGCCCCCCTTCCACCACGTGGAGAGACTCGATGCGACGGTTTGGGGGAGAAGGGAGAGGGTGTAGAACGTTGCTGCTCGAAAGAGGGGAGGCGGGGTTGGCTTTTAACAGAAGGGTAGAAGAAGGGAGTTCCACCAACTTTTCACCCTCGAGAAACGGAATTCACTGAAATGTAAACGGCTCTGCCGCGATTACGGTTTAATAAAGTTTCGCGTTGTTATTTTCCTTCTCGATTAGCCGGGGTGCTTGCACCCTGATCAACTTTGTCCTTGTTGGATTCGTATGTTTCTCACGATTAACCCTATTTTTTTGTTTTTTGCTCTTGTTGCTTGGTGATATTGGTGATTGTTCATTATTAATCTTTCGTGTGTTCTTATTGAATATTTGTATTTGCGATAGTGTTTGTATTTTTCTCTTGTTCATTTGTATTGAATAATTATAGGAAAATTGTAAAAGGTGAAAAATAGGTTGGAATGGATGTCGAATGAAGTAATATTGTTTATTATATCAATAAAATGGTAGAAATATATATTAGGATGATAAATAGCTGTTGGAGATAGTCATCTTCGATGTGATATTTTAATATTCACGCTTTATATTATTTTAATATTTTAATGGCGGGGAAGGTTTAATCCTTTCAGAGACAGGATTTACCTTTAACAACATCATATACGATTATGATGAATGGAAGAGAGATAAATTCTCAAAATAATCCTTACTTTAACATCTCAAAATCTTCGATATAGATTTCCTCTTTCATCCCCCTAATTCAACGTATATATTTTTTTGCTTCGTTAAAAAAGAATAAAAACTCTTATCTCTTCCTCCTCTGTCGCCTATTTTTCTATCTTTCCAAAATATGGAAGAGAATGATATTATAATTCAAACAGATTAATCGAAAGGATAAATGGCCACGTTTTCGAATTCGGTTTGGAATAAATAAAAATTCTTCTCTTCCTCTATTTTTATATTTTTCCAAAGTACAGAAGAATTAGAGAAAGAGAGATAGAGAGAGAAGAAAGGAATTATAATTCAGATTGGTCGAAAGGATAAATGGCCACGTTTTCGAATTTGGTTCGAAAGAGGGTTCGACTCTGAAGCTAAATCCTTAATTCAAAATATATATTTTTTTGCTTCGTTAAAAAAGAATAAAAACTCTTATCTCTTCCTCCTCTGTCGCCTATTTTTCTATCTTTCCAAAATATGAAAAAATTGGAAGAGAATATTATAATTCAAACAGATTCGAAAGGATAAATGGCCACGTTTTCGAATTCGGTTCAGAATAAATAAAAACTCTTATTTCTTCTTCCTCTATTTTTATATCTTTCCAAAGTACAGAAAAATTAGAGAAAGAGAGAAAGAGAAAAAAAAGATATTAGTCGAAAGGATAAATGGCCACGTTTTCGAATTCGATTCGAAATAAATAAAAACTCTTATCTCTTCTTCCTCTATTTTTATATCTTTATCAAAGAAGAATTAAAGAAAAAGAGAGAAAAGAAAGGTATTATAGTTCAGATTAGTCGAAAGGATAACTGGCCACGTTTTCATTGGAAATTCGGTTCGAAAGAGGGGATTCGACTCGCGGGGTAAATCGTTAATTAATCACGCTGTTTCATAATAAGCAGTTCGGCAATGATAACATCGGTCATTCTAAATTCGCAACACGCCACTGGCGCTTACATACGTTCGATAAACAGAGGCCGGCCAATCCACCACCACCACCCCGCGACGTATTAAATTATTGCTAAGGAAACAAAGGGCGCGGCTCGTGGTGTCCGGGTAAACTTTCTGTTTGCATTCCCTCATACGGAACGTGCTCGCGTGCCCTGTCCTGGAAAACAGCATCAGCCGTGGGCCGAGGATAATTATTCGTGGACAACGATGGAATCGTTGCACCGTTGCCTCTTGTTTTATCACAGGTTTAATCTTAATTTTTACCGAGTTAGAAATGCAATATTTCTTTTCTTTTCTTTTTTTGAAACGAGATAAAGTTTTTCGGATAAAAATTTTGGGAACGAATATTATTTGTAAAAATAATAAAAATGTGTGTATGTGTTGTGGGATAGATTTAGAAAATGTTTCGTAATGGAATATGACGAATTTGAAGATGGAATAAACTTGGACAATATTTATATAGAGATGTGGAGGATGTGATCTTGGGAGGAGAGAAGATTGCAAAAATCAATGAAAAATGTGTTTTATCGTGTATTCGAAAATTTAATCTGAGGCTGACCAATTTTTCTTTTTTAGAAAAGAATATATATAAGAAAAAGAATATATATAAAAGTATTGTGAGAACGATAAAAAAAGCAACGAATTCGAAAATAAACAAAAGAAGAGATTTTTCTAGATCGTAGAGATTGAACCTTACTTTAATATTTGCAAATATAACACTCTTCTACGCTTCTCGAGAAAAGACGATTGTTAAATTTTCATCGAAATATATATTTCGCTTGTTTAAAGAAAAAAGAAAAAATATTAGTATTTTTTATCGCAAGATTTCTGGTCTACGCTCGAGGAACGCAAAGAAGGTTGGAGGAAGAATCCCTGGCGGACGTCTAGCCCGCGTCGATACTTCGATAGCTTCGGGAGAAGTTTCCAAGGGGTAATAGAAAAACTTTCTCAGCTCAATCGCATTATGGCTGGTAGACGAGCAGCCTCCGTGACGATGTTTCGCGTCTTCATGCCCGTTCGATCCTTTGTTTCATCCCGGGAGAATCTCTCGATATAGCGAGATCTTAAATTGAACCATCAAGCAACG
>NW_006263308.1:634202-635062 GCF_000469605.1 Apis dorsata | reverse complement strand
TTAGTTGTAATTATAATTTTTTTTTTTTTTTTTTACGTCTGCATAGTTCGATAAACTAATTAAATATAGCGGACAAATTTCAATCGGGGAAAAATTTATATTGAAAAAGTATCGGAGAAGATTATATAGAAATAATATTAAAATATAAGATTAATTAATGTTTCTCCATGCTAATGTATGGAAATTTGTAATAAAGTTGAAGAAAGTATAGGAATGTTTATGCAAAATTGTAAGATTATTAATTGAATCGTGCAATTTCAATGAGAAAAATATATTTTAAAATGTTTAATATTTAATCGTAAATCATATAATTTTTCAATAAAAATACATCGATTAAAATTTATTGATATTTTCAAGCGATTTCAAGGGATTTCTTGCTTCATTTCTTCTAATAAATCTTATAAAATTGCAAAAAAATTACGCGAGAACTAGATGAGCCATAAAAATCGACCTTCTAATGCAACATTAAGAACATAACCTCAATAATAGTTTGATAGCACATACACTTAAACAATTTCTTACTATCTCATCCTAAAATTTTATAAAATTATAAAAAAAACGAATATATATATTTATCTAATAGCAATTTTCCAAATTCCTGTTCCATCTAAGTCATAAATTCCTATAAAATTATTTTTAAAAAAACGAGGCATAAAAATGCATCGAGCGTTAATGCAACATCAGAAGCGCATCCTCCCCCGATCTCCCCGCAGAACACGTCGAAGAAAGCGGTCTGCGCGATGGCAGCCGTAATTGCGCACGGTGTAAGCGGGTTGCGTTTCTCTGGCGCAAGGTATAAGTGCGGGTTAGTAGACGCGAACCCACTACGCGGAGGGGCGACTAGCTATTTCAGAGGAGTA